>NW_015172664.1:25462-37991 GCF_001447785.1 Gekko japonicus | reverse complement strand
TCCCTACACCTTTATTTGTTCACCAAGCTAACATCACACATGTCACATATGGCCTTTTCCCTGTGCTCCAGATACCTCTGTCCTCCACCACTGCACCATATGCTCCACCTTCTTCCTATCTCATTAAAGGGATTTCTGGGTTCTTAATGTGTGGCTTGACTCATTCCTGGTTGCTGTGGTATGTGGGAGTGGGGTGGGGGGTCAGAGTCCAGCTACTGGTGGTGACCCCGCTATGCTGACCCTGCCATGTCACTGGGGGAATCCCAGGGGACCTCACTGCCCATTGGCCCCTTTCTTTGTGTGAATTTGGGGTGGTCGGGTTCAGAGGGGGAATAGAGGGTCCTCTTCTTTGGAGTCACCCAGCCCTGTCTGGATGGGGCGGCTGCTGGTGTTGCCCAGCCACGGCCGTGCCTCACTGATGGGACACCTTGCACCTACTGGGGTCCCCGGGGCCTGTCATTTGGGCCTGCGATCTGGGTGGACACCTTGTGCACTTGACAGCATCCAATATCAGGGTCTAGGCTGCATGGCACACTGGGGCCTGCTAGGTCATCTGTCTGGCTGCCGACTGAGCACCCTGTGGGTGGCTGCACCTGCGACCGTGGCTGCATCAGGGACACTGCGATCCATGTCAGTGTGTCCAAGGTGACACACAACATGTGTCCAATTCCTCTCCTGGACTCTCTCCTACTCCCAGGAGAGGGGCATGTCCTCTCAGTTCTCCTCGAGCTCCCTCCATCCCGCCTCCAGCATAGCTACATGTTCCCATGCAGATTGCTGTATGAGCTGGTCCTCAACCCTCTCAAGGGCAGATACTTGCTTCCTCCTGGCTCTTATGAGGGCTATGCATGAGGTCAGTGACAGCTGTGCAAGTGTGGCTCCGGGTGGCAGGTCTGTGGATGCAATGGGCAAGGGTTTTGTGCCTGTGTTGCTTGACATGTTACCCTCACACCTCCCTCAAACCCTGGCATCTCTGGCCCCTCCCACCACATGTGCTGATGGCCCTGGGACCCCTCTCTTGGGGTTGCCCTCCTGGGACTGGCTGCATGCTACAGCCTTAGCATGACCCACCTGCCCTGCACCGGTGTGGCATCCATGAGTGCCCAGTGCTGCCGGCACTCACCCTCTGGATCCCTGTGTCCTCACCACAGTGTTTGTGGCCCGGCATCCTGCTGTGCTTCTGTAGGCCCTAGGGGGATTATCAGTATACCTAATTCTTAACTTGGCTGCATCTGTGGATACTTAAATCCAGAGACTTCTGCCATAGAAAAATAAGACAAACTTCAGAAAAGCCCTAAATTTGTAAAAAAAAAAATCTGAAATCTTAAAAAAATGGGAGGGGGAGGTCCCCAAAATAAGAGAAGCAGTGTAAATAATTTTAAGGAAGGAATGTCCTCAGTGACCATTGCTAGGCAATTAGAAAAGTACCGCCAGGCTTCCAGGCTGGTGTCTATCAGTTAAAGGTGTGGGTGGGGGACAGGGCCTTTCCAGAGCTGTTTTGGCCTTCGAGGGAGGACTCACTGAGGCCAGGTGCAGCAGCAACCACCAGGAAACTTGCTACCACCTCACTTCCATGACTCACCAAGGTCCAGCTACATGTTCCTGTTGAACAACAGCCACTGCACAAAAAGCCAGTGTGTTGTAGTGGTTAGAGTTTTGGAACAGAATCTGGTCCTCTCACATTTGAATCCCCATTCTGCAATGGAAGCTCACTTGGTGGCCTTGGGCCAGTGACACATTCTCAGCCTAGCCTACCTCTTGTAAGGTTCCACAGCCAAACAATTGAGTACACACTTATCATAAGGTTATACTTTATTGTAAGAGCTATAGAGGCAGTAACATTGTCACTGTTAGGAATGGCTACATTCCTACAAGCATAATGGGATATAGGGTATTCGTATTCGTATCCCTAGGCCAATCGACCTGACTCCCACACACAGGAGAATGGGGCCCCAGGTCGTTAACGCCAAAGCTGGGAATCGAAACTAGTCCCACGGGTAATTGATGGGAAGACACTACACAGGCAGTCTACAAAGTCAGAGATAATAAGGAACGAAGGAATGCAGCAGCAGCTGGTACACAGGTCAAGCAAAGGCACTCCTGCCCATAAACATCATGGCAGCATAGCTGACACCTCACTGGGTTGTTGTGAGGATAATGCTGTAAAGTGATTTGGGTTCCCATTGTGGAGAAAGGTGAGATAAATGAATAACACAGTGAACATGAGGGGAAGATAAAAGGTTGGTGGGTGGGTGTATGAGGAGAAAATGAACCATAGAAAGTTGCAGATATGGTGATTTCCAGAAGGAGGAAAAGTAGAAATAGTGTCTGTAGTAGAATATAGGGGGAAGCAAGGTGTCTCCTGCAAGTCCTTGCAAGCCCCCCCCCCCAATGCAACTGTGCTGGCATCTGACACTATACCACAAGTGGCTGGAGCCATACAGTTTTTCCAGGGAGAGGTTGCTAGGAGGAGGGAAGGAGGGAGAGCTGAAGAAAAGGGGATGGATTAAGGAAGGTTGGCTGGTGGGGGGAGAGAAGGAAGCAGGCAAAGGGTGATGCTACAGGCACTTTCAGGGAAGGCAAAGAGACAACAATGGTGGAGGGGGAAAATGAGATGCTCCCAGCAAATCCCTGTAATATCCAACAAACATCATATGAATGTACAAGAATCATATGAATTTGTATTTGGGGAGGGGGGCTCAGGGAAGGACAAAGCAGAGCTTCACAATAATGAAGAAAGCAAAGAGATTTATACATTCATACATCCCTAGTCTTACATTTTAAGGAGCCCCCACAGAGTTTCCCAGTGCATGATCCAATGCTTGTACAAAACTTTGTGTCCAGGACAGACAAACTTTCTGTATGTTGTTTAAAAGTGAAATGGAATGTATTCTCCCACCTCGTTTCAGTACTTTTTACTACTGACTGTGTTAGACCTTCTTAATTACACTATGAAAAATATTTTGATAGCCTACATAGCGGCATATTGCTGTTATAGTTGTTACTGTTAGACATTCAGTCGTGTTCGACTCTTGGTGATTCTATGGGCCAGCTCTCTCCACATTTTCTGATCTTGTACAGTTTCAGTTGTTCCCTGCTCAGGCTGGTGTTGACTTTTATGGTGTCTAGTCATCATGTTCTTTGGTGGCTAGGTTTCCTTTTGCCACTAATTAACCCAAGCATAATTTGTTTTTTTAGTGAGTCCTTCCACATGACAAGGCCAAATAAGTCAGTCGCAGTTTTGTGATTTTTCCTTCCAATGGCGTGTCTGGTTTTATGTGCTGCAATACTTGCTTGTTTGTCACCTTTGCTGTCCAAAGAAGGTCCAGGAGCCTTCTCCAGCACCACAGCTCAAATGAGTCGATTTTCCTCCTGTCTTGCTTCTTCATGGCCCAACTTTCGCAGCCATAGGTTGCTGTGGGGAACACAACAGCACTGACTAATCTGCATTTGGCTGCTAGGCTGATGTCCTTGCTCTTTCATTTTTGATTCATGCTCATCATTGCTGTGTGACCCAGTGTAATTCGACATTTTATTTCTGGACTGCATTCGCCGTTTTGGTTGATCTGTGATCCTAAGAAAGAATTGCTGTTATACTAAATTGCTGTTATACTAGAACAGTAAAGATCAATCATTATTCACATTACAGAGTCCGCAATGATTATGGTGAATAAAAGACAAACACTTGACTTTGGTGCTCAAATTTGGTCTTGCTAATTAAACATTTGAAGAAAACCATCTATACCATGCACATGCCATTGTTATTCAAATATTCAGTAATAATTTCTCCGGCAGTGAACAAAATGCGTTTGGCTAGTTTTGCCACAAACATATTGTATAGAAAAATTGCTTTCTGCTTCTATATCCACATGCCTTCTCCTGTGATGTCTTTTGATACCATGCTGTCTCTGTTTCCTGTTGCAGGCCAAATGGTCCAGGGCAGACCAAATGGCCTGAACTACCTCAATAGCCATGCCATATAACCACACATTCTTTCACACCTCTAAGTGGAAGATGGCTCCTGGCTCCCCCACACACACATGCAACAAGTCACGTATACAATGACGAAGCTGTGGAGTTTGGGTCACCTGACTGCAGGAGGGGCCTCCAAACGTCTACCCATTCCTGTGTTGCAGCTATGGCAACCAACAATTGGCCACACCTATGCCCACTCATGATTGGCTGATGGCCACAGCTGATCATGAATGGAATTGGGCTATAATTGATTGATTCCTATGAGAGGGAGCGCTCTGGTCTCAGCTCTCCCTTCTTGTCATTGTCTGTTTTATTGCACCTGGAAATGCTGCCTCGTGAGAGACAAAGAGTTGCTTTGTGAACTGGAGCACATGGGTGCAAGGATGGGATTTCTCTTCAAAATCCCTTGGTGTCTAATTGGACTGTATACTTTTTATTTTTTATTTACCTTAGACTTGATATCCCGCCCTAACCCCCGAAGGGGTCTCTGGGCGGCTCACAATTTGTCGTCCTAATGACTTGATTATTCCTATCTTGGGCCACATTGGAGGTGGGGGGTGGGACAACCTACCAGCACCCGTTTTTCTGGCGGAATATGCCTTCTTCTCCTTGGTTCAGCACGGCGTCTGTTCATTTTTCTTCCTTCCTCGGCAACTTTTTTGGGTCGGCGCGGCGCGGCTTCACCCCCCGGCTCAGCGATCACAGCACAGCAGTACCACGCAGGCGCACAGCTTCCGAGGACGCTGGCTGGCTCCATCCATCAGGCACCGCCGTGCCTGCGTCATCGTTGCACGCCTCGATCTTCTGCCGCTTGCCATCGCTCGATGTTCCCCCTGGCCACCAGGGATCGCTCCGCTCCACTCCATCAGAGCCGCTGCTGCCGTTACTGCCGCCGAATGTCACGCTGCCGCCGCCGCCATGGTGTTGTCCGCATCACCACTCCATCCACACTTCTCCACCATATCTTTCTTTCCGACAGAGGTGGGTGCCCCCTACCCGTCTAAGGGCAGGTACCCATTTGCCTACTTGCAACAGGTGTTAATTAGCTTTTGGCCCGCTGGGTTGGCGGGAGCTGGGACGAAGGCCGGGAGCTCACTCCGGCCACGGTGGTATTCGAACAGCCGCAATGGCTGCTCACAGATGTTTAAAGCAGGCGTTCTACTGCCTGCGCCACCGCTCCCTTTTGGACACTCTTGGATTATGGACACTTCACTGGTAACTATGAATATCTTTAATGTGTAAAGGCACAGAGCCATAGGTTTTTCTTGTTTTCAGTAATCTCTTATATAGTCTGTGTTGCTATGCTCTGTACTGAATAAAAAGTATTCTTATTTCTAAATGGTCTCTGATGTTGTACCTGAGTTCCATGTCTAAATCTTGTGCCTTCTGCTCACCATATAAGCTACCTTTGTAAGATTAAGTGTGCATCCCTGGGAATGAGTTGCTAATGTGTTAAGTTCCAGAAACCAACTGAGAGTTTGAACCTCTAATCTCAGGTTGGGGGGAACTACTGTAGAGGTTCTGGTGGCATATTGTTCTGAAAACCAGAGAGGATGTAGTCCCTCTCGGGGTTTGTTGTTTAATGTACAGAAAAAGTACAAGATTCCCTCCCATCCCTGGACTGGCCTGGGTGGGCAAACCTGTACACATATATTCAGTTCATAATGGGTATTAATAATAGCAATTTCAGCAGTGGTATTGTCATGGTATTAGGAAACTATCACACCAGAACACAGGTGTTATAAAATAGCACCTAGAAATTAATGGGCAATATTTCCTACTTATAGGGAACATACAAGAAGTACATGTGTTTTATAAGTGGGATGGGAATAGGTCTATAAGTGGTGGCCCAGACTAGATGCTTCTACAAGTAGTTAAGTATGTGGATGAACATGCGTTCAGGCATATTAGGTAAGTCAGCATGATTGAAACATGAGCAACAATTTACTCAGACTGATTTCGCACTAGAGCTGCCTCGATATTGCACCGCCGTTTGCCCTGATACTATTGGTCAATTTCACACCCGAAGCTGCGGGGCTGCATTTGACCCGCGGCTTCGCCCAATTTCCTCTGCAGTTTCATGATCCTCAAAAAACAGGATCACGAAACTGTGGGGGAAATCAGGCGAAGCCGCGAGACAAAATGCAGCCCCGCAGCTTCGGGTGTGAAATTGACCAATAGTATCGAGGCAAACGGCGGCGCAACATTGAGGCAGCTCTAGTGTGAAATCAGCCTCAAAGTCAGGAGCAAGGCCAGAGTCATCAACTTTTGGGGGCCATTTTGGGACTTCATGGAACCCTTTTTCACCTGATATCTGCTGTGATGAAAGCTGCATGGGATCCAAAACTTCTTGCAGTGATGACCCAGCAGTTCAGCTGGGGGGGGGGGACAGCAGCAATCCCGTATGATCTCAAGTTGCCATTGTGGTATAAGGAGTATATACCTGAGTTTCACTTGTTCTAGAAACTTGGAGTCGTACAGTATATCAATCCTGGGATGAATTTAATTGGATGCTTGGATGAGTTATGCAAAGAAACTTGGTCCTCTTCTCTTCTCTGTGTTGTGAAATTCATGGGCATTGGTTCTTAAGAAGCAATGGTGATTGCTTGAGATTCTGTGAGGAAAAGGTCACATTCAAGAGATAAAAAGAAAAGGAAAGAAGGGGGAATGAAAGTTGTTACACTATTAAAATATTCTAAATAGAGTGCAAAACAAAGACTGAATATTACATATACACAAGAAGATAGAAGCTACATCAAAGCAATTCAGGGCCAGAAGACCAAAAATGAAACATCCAGAGATGTGGTAATGAGTGCACATATATAAGCAGGAATAAAACTCTGTGTGAACCAAAACTACCCTCAGTTTTTCATGAACACATATGGCTGTGCCAAAAAATGCCTTTTATTGATTTTGCACTATTCCTTGCAAAAACAGGTACCTATTTACATTACCCTCACCTTGTTTCAGTTGCACCCATCACAAACATTCAACAGAATGCAACTAAATCTGATTGAATGTTCAATACTAAAATGGCATTATATTCTCTCTATGATCCTTGATTGGACATTATTATTCATGTGACCAAGGAAGAAAAAGGAAGTATTAGCCACCAAAAAAAAAAAACCACCCTGCCAAAGAAGTGGGAGCTTTGGAGAATAATTTTACTGGAAAAGACTGGAAAAAAAATACTCACAAAGTATTGTTTATGAAGATTTTCTACCCACAAAAATTGTTAACCTGAGCATCAGAACTGTATAAAACTTGGCACAGCCTGAGCTAAAACCAACAAATAATGAACACACTCCTTTCTATGTTAGCGTTCTTGCCAAATAAGTAAATTAGATAGCATTTTGACTGATAAAATATCTATAGCTATTGCAGGTATTCTTCAAAGACGTAATATGTACTGTGTATAGGACCATACTGTATCCCCATAAAATCCCCTATATTTGGATGCTGGCCAACTAGTATAAGAGCATGTTGGTAGGTTTTTGCCACCCAATACATTTTCCTCCAAGCATTTTCCGCATATCAATGAATCACAGACATTCAGCTTTATGAAAACACTAGGAATAAGGTCCGTCATGGAAATAAATAAAACAAGCTCTAGAAAGAGGCTCTGGGTGGGTGCCCTGGCCTTGGGCACTCAGCATCAATATGCTGTGGTGACCTCAACAAAATATAACGATACAGAGCTTACCATTTTCTTCAGAGGAACTGATCTCTGCTACCTGAAGAGCAGTTGTAATTCTGAGTGATCTCCAGCCCTCACCTGGAGATTGGCAACAATAGTTCTCCAGGAGAAAATGGCTGATTTGGAGGGTGGAGTCTATGGCATTGTACCTGTCTGAGGTACTACTGCTCCTCAAACTCCACCCTCTCCAGGCTCCACCCTTTAAATCTCCAGGAATTTCCCACCCTAGAGTTCACAAACCTATCTCCTTCCTTTATCTGCCCTTCTGACTTCAGCTTTCTATCTCCCACCCACCCACCTGCAGCCTCTACCTAGGAAAAGTATGGTCTTTCTCCTCCACAGTGGGGACCCAAGGAGGAGGGAAGCAACCTCAGCAGGGTATAATGACAGAGTCCACCCTGCAAAGCAACCATTATTTCCAGGGGAGTTGATCTCTGCCATCTGGAGAGCAGTTTTAATTCTGAGTGATCTCCAGCCCTCACCTGGAGATCGGCAGCAATGGTTCTCCAGGAGGAAAAGTATAATCTTTCTCCACAGTGGAGACCAAAGCAACTTACATCATTCTCCTCTCCCCCTTTTGATCTGCACAACAATTCTGTGAGGTAGGTTAGGTTGAAAGCCTGTGACTGGTCCAAAATCACCCACTCAGCTTCCACAGCAAGAACCTGGGTCTGGCATACCCTGCTCTGAAGTGCTAACTGCTATGCCTAGGGTAGCCAACCTCCGGTCATTGGGTATCACAAATGAAGATCACTGGGTATCACAAATGAACTCCAGACAACAGATCTCTCTCCCCCTGGAGAAAATAACTGCTTTCGAGGATGGACTCTATGCGTTCTATTCAGCTGAGGCCTCTCCCCTCCCCAAACTTCGGCTTCCGTAGACTCCACCACAAAATATCAAGGAATTTCCCAACCTGGAGCTGGCAACCCCAGTCAGGATTGGCCCCAATGAGTTCGCCACAAAGGCCTGGAAAGGGCTTCCTGCCTTTGCCTTTTTACCGGAATAGAGACCAATGGGAGCAGCAATATAGTAACGCTCATGAACAAGAAATTGCTGCAAACGTGCACACAGTAAATAAATTACACAGAAGTAAATTGATCTTGAATAATGATGATTTCCGATGGACAGATAGTGTAGCTATATAGCTGGGTGAAGAAGATCATTTGATTCAAAGGTTTTTATTGTCAGATTTGATACACATGGATGTAATATTGGTACTCATTTGAGAAAGACTACTAGAAACGAGCTTTCACTCGAGAAGTTCGTCTTGTCTACCTGTTCACCTGTTGAAAATATAAAGAATTCTTCATGAAAATCATCATTATTCAAGATCAATTTACTTCTGTGTAATTTATTTACTGTGTGCACGTTTGCCTTTTTACTGACAGAACTAAGCTTGTTTGCCTAGGAACAGCCACTGAGGGAAAAGTTAGTCCCAAAGGAGCCAAGTAGGAGAAGTGTCTTCGTCAGGAGAGGCAGCCGTTTTGGCAGTTTATTCTGTCAGGGAATAGTGTCCAGACTGGCAGTGGGTGGGGGAAAGGAGTGGACCCAGCACCCAGCCAATGGCATGCAAGTACTCTCGAGTGGCAGTTGATAGACGAATGACTGATGGAGTGCACAGCACAGCCAACAGGAGAGCTGGAAATGGCCAATACATAGGGCAATTATATATCTATATATCTAATTCCCAAGGTGCCCCCTGCGTGCAAATATCTAAATCTGCACATTGGGGGCACGTGGGGGGGAGGGAGATTTTCCTGCGCACATGGGGCAATGCCCAGGTGTGCAGAAAAATCTGAAAACTGTAAAAAAAATATAGTGGAGATAATTAAATCCCCAAAAAAGTAAAAGAGCATCCCCTGCGCATCCACTCTTAGAACGGCTTCGCCGTGGCCAGCACCAGAGAGGGGGAGGGGTGGGGGGAGAAGGCTTGGTCGGAGGGTGGCTGTAAGCTGCTCAGCCCTTGCCGCCACCTGGGGGGGAGGGAGAAAGTTTGGCAGGCCAGCAAGGCCTCAATGCCACCAGTGAGGATTAAAGAAAGTTCTTGAGACAGTTAAAGAAAGTTATAACTCAATAAAAATAAATAAATGTTCACAGTTCTTTCTGGATCTTCGCCTCTCTGTTTTGTTTTTGCTTATTTTGCTTACCAGTAAATGACAGAAGGTGCATTATAAATGGGGGGGGGCAGTGGAACCCAACTTTAGTGGGTTAAAATCTAATTTGAAACTTTATTTTCATGGTGGTAGATCACCGGCACTTTTGGCCGGAAAAAATAGATCACTACCTGTTCGAAGTTGGACATGCCTGCCATAAAGTCCACCTTCCAAAGCAAACATTTTCTCCAGATGAATTCATCTCATTTGCCTGGAGATCAGCTGTAATCCCAGGAGATCTCCAGCCACTACCTGGAGCTTGGCAACCCTACTGATAGGAGATTATTTTGGTAGGCAAACACTTAATTTTGGTAGAATATTGACAATGACTACTTTCTGCAGTTCAGCACTGTTTGGAAACACTGGATCCATTCTAGCTCTTCTCAGTCTGTAAGGTAATTGGATTGCTCCCAAAGACAGGCGCTCCAGCGATCCGACGGCCGCGCTTGCTGCGGCATTGCAGGTAAGTCTTGCTCTTTAGCAGGTTCTTTTTTCATCTGCATTACCGGCCTGAAGGGACGTATCGGGGATGGGTGCACGCTGATTCCCAGATGCTGCGGTGTGCTCGCGCCTGTTTGCTGCGCCCTCGATCCGTCCTTCTTCTGGGGCAAAACCTCCCGTGTGACCGGGGCCTATGTTAAGCATCCTATAAACCTATAAACCCATAACATGTCCAACTCTTCAGTTATACCCTTGTATTGAAGCTGAATGGGTGTGTGTGTGTATGTCTTCTTGGTCTGTGAAATATTTCTGCTGGCACGATTCCCATCATTCAAATTCCAAGATATTCTCCTATCAAGTCTAAATGGTTTTTATTCAAGGTGACCTCCTGGTGAATCTCCAGGTACTTTCCCGGTTGAGGCTAGGTCAGCAAATGTTAATCAGGGGGTTCCCAAGCTAAAAGTCCCCCTCCTTTGTAATAATAAATCTAATCAATTGTTTATCAAAAAACCCGCTGTCCTGATTCAAGACTCCAGTCGTTCTGCCAAGACATCTGTTATGCAACATGTCCTTTGGGACATCAGTGCTGTTTTCTCCTCTAACAGAAGAATTTACAATCCAGAACAGGCCTCTTTTTGAACCAGCAAGCCTTTAACAAATGTCTCACTCACATTCTAGGCCTTTCTCATTCAGAGTCCATGTTAACATGCAGAAACCAAGAGCATGTGAGAGGCAGGTATAACATGAAGTCCTACAAATTGTGTTGTAGTGGTTGGTGCTTTGCCATTTAAAATAACAATACATGTTTGAGTGATAAAGCATAGATCATTTAATGTTTAATAGAGAGGATATAGTAGGGAAAAAGTGGGAAAAGTTGATTCCCAGGGCATAGTGTGCCATATTGCTAGAGATAACATGAGCACTAGCCAATCACAGCTTGCAACTGTACACTCCACATGGAACATACCACTACCATTAACATACCAACTATGTGAGATTGCATTTTCCAAACAATAAAAATCATTCATATGCTGTTAGGAAAAGACAGCTTCCCTTAACATACCAACTATGTGAGATTGCATTTCCCAAACAATAAAAATCATTCACAAAAGAGGGACTAATTGGATAAGGAAACAGAGATTTTGCTGAAGAATAAATGAAGCTTTAGAACATCCCATTTCCCCTCAATCTTTTTAAAAAGCTGAATATTTAGTATTCTACAACAGTATATAAAATGACACATCTAGAATGTGTTTGGCAAGCAGGACAACAACAACCCAAAAAACAAACAAACAACCCCCCTCCCAAGCAAAAAACAGCAGAGATATAAACTGGCCAATCTCACTACTTATTTATGAATTCAACAAACAGGAGTTAAACATTTTAATTCAAGTAATTTTATATTCAGTGCAGTGACCCATCTTGGAATCTACTTAGGTGTCCAGAAGGTAGGAAATGACATTTGCTGTATGGAAGCCTTTATGATATTTGGGCCTACAGTACTGTAAGTATACCAGAAGGAAAGCCAATGGAGTCACTTTAAGAACATGACACCTTTCCTGGAAAAAGGTCTTATCCCTGTGCATAAGCCTGTCTTCAGTGGCCAACAACAGAACGAAACATCTTATGTGTGAAACACAGACATCTAAACCAGGCTGCTTTGGTATAAAACAGGTGGAACAAACAAAATGGGTGGAATTTTCAGTGCATTTATTGCCATTTTTTTAAACAAAAATGTTTGTAAGAAAACCAGTGCCTCTTTTGACATAGCATTTCCACCGTATGACTATCTAAAGCGGATCATGTGGGCCTATTCAACCAAGCAGACATCATATAGCAAGTGAAATTATGTTAAAAATAATCACATCATGAGACTTCTGCATGTTAAGAAAGAAAATCATTGGGGTAAACAAAGCTAGTAGCAGTTCAATCAACATACATAACATCATTATACTATTGAATGGTTCTGGAAGTCATTTTAAAACACACACACACACACAACTAAACTAAATAGATGGAGAAGGGCTCTGTCTACACGTAGGAACTGTGGGACATTTTCCAGTAAAAATGACAGTGAATGTAAGGCGCGAAGTAGCTTCGCCGTATTGTTAAGAATCAAGTAGACTTCAAGGCCAGGACTCACATTATAGTTTCCACAGGAATGTCACCTAAAATGACCTCCACATGCATGCTAAGTACTTAGACATAACTCTCAGCTATCATATTGTGAGCCTCTATGGCATCTCTGAATATTCCTGCT
>NW_015172664.1:20311-25443 GCF_001447785.1 Gekko japonicus | reverse complement strand
CTTGCAACTTGATGGCTCAGTTCTGTGTGGTAAGTACTGTGAGGAGGGTGGGATGCATTTGTGACATGCAGCTACTCTTCTTTGCAGCTACTGACACTGTCAGCATCTCTCAGGCCCCTGCCACATGGCAGGGGAAAAGCTGCCAAAAAGCGTGGCTTTTAAAAGCCGTGCCAAAGTTGAAACGGCATGGCGGGATCCCACGGATCCCCTGGCCGCGCCGCCTTTCTCCCCGGCACGATCAGACGCCGGGGAGAAAACACAGATCGGACGGCAAGCCAGCCGAACTGCGCATGTCGGAGCATGCGCAGTTCGCCTAGGAGCCGGGGACGTGCCGGCGCTAGGATCAGACTCCCGGTTTGCGGCACACCATTGGGATGAACCACCTCGGTAGGTGGTTCCAACTTGGAGCGGTTTATTGCGTGGATGGGCCAGTTCGGGGACGGAAGCACTACGCTTCCCAGATGTTGTGGTGTGATCGCGGCCATTTGCTCTGCCCCCGAACCGTCCCGCTACTGGCCCAAATCCCCTCGTGTGAATGGGACCTCAAAATACTTTAATGCAGCTACTGTTGATGATCCCTTTGCATGCTTTCTGTCAGTCTTGAATCTATATTCAACAGAATCTATATTCTGTTCTGCTTGTGGCTAGGGGTTTAGGAACATGCCCTTTATCATTTTATTTCGCATACTGAGCCTTTCCATTTGCTCATTGGCAGTCTTTCCAATTCATTCTTTGGTTTTATGCCATTTATAGGCAGTTTATGCAAAACCATTTTTTTTAATTATCTATATTTAATTTAACTACTTTGAATTTTTGTGTGGAGCATGTTTGATTGTCTAAACTACCTAATTCAATTGTGATGATCAGATGTAAGCTGATCACTGGATATCTTCGGTTCCGCACTGAACTAAACAAATTCCAACCAAACAGGATTGCACTAGGGTTTCCCCCAAAACCAAAATGTGCATACATGCAGATGCTACCAATCCAAACATATCTGCAGCCATTAACATCACTAAGGACTACTCTGATGAACACTGCTAGGACAATTTTTTTTAATAAAACACATTTATTATATGATTTGTGACTAATTTATATGTCTATTAAAACAATTGCCCACAGCAAAGCAAGAGGAGGGAAAGTAGAACTCAATTGGACTGTGTGAAAATGTGAATGAGCAAAAATCCAGTTGTGCTGTACTGCACTGTTAGGGGGGAAATGTATGGCTAAGCAGCCTGCCAAACAACCTCAAATGAATGGTTTGTCAGACAACTGACTGACTGATCACAACTGGTGAAAAGTATGTGAGTTGAACCAGCAGGTGTTTGAGCATTCCTAAATCTAATGTGAGAGTTCAGCATGAAGAAACAGAAAATGACAGGAACATAAAGACTGGAAGACTTTTTAATTTTTTTAAAAAAAATCTTATAGTTGATATATAGTTGGTATACATATGGAATATATTGCTGGGCTTACAGTTGGTAATTTTTAAAAAATTCTATTCTATTTTTCTATGTATATTTTTAAAGATTTGATTAAATATTTAAAAAAAAAACAGAAAAAAGAACAAGGGGAAAAACTTAAAATCCAGCAACTAAATAAGTTTTTTTTAATTAAAAATACATAGAGAAAAAATATATAACCTGTGGCAGATCTACACATAAATTTCTGCAAACAGTTTCCAAATATCTAAAAATAAGTCCATATGCAATTGCCACCTATAAGTCATATGTTCAAATATTGATAGAGTTCTATGGTCCTCAATCCATTGATTTACCAGAGATGGGATTTTATCTTCCCAATGTTGTAATACAAGTCTTTTAGATTCAGTAAGAACAAAGAGGATCCATTTCTGTTGACTACTGTTTAACCTCCAAGAAATGGGCAAATAGAACTTAAAAGGTTGCAGTCACACGCACAAGATAACGCAGTGGGGAAGCAAAGCTATTTGCTCCATTGCAATTTGACCCGTAGTTGCATGATCACACAGTCCCTGGGAGCTGCGGGGGCAGCCTGCCACTGCATGATCAGATGCACTCAAGGGTGACTCGGGTTTTTTTTTGCCATGTGTTTTTGTTGCACTTCAACGGGGGATCGATCAATCGCATCTCCGCACTAAGTGTTCCCTATGCAGTGTGAGATGATGCGCACACTGAAACGGGGGGGGGACAACGGCATGGAGTGGGATGGCCCAATCATACCATCCCAATGCCATGAGAGCACACTGGCACGATCACACAGGGGAAAGTCCATTTCTGGCCCGTAGCAAACCTGTTTGCCATTGGATTTTCCCTAGTGTTTTTTTTTACTCTGCTTCTGCAGTGGAGCAAAATGGGTTGCCAATGAGTGCGGGGCATTTGGCAGATGTTCGTGTCTGATTGTGCCCTTAAAATCCACCCGGCATTCGCGCCAATGGCACAGCTAATTGTGTGTGTAATCACACCTAAAGTTTGACTTTCCTGAGTGTGAAGCAAAAACAGACCAAGTATTTTTAAGTTGAGGTGGTATGGTTGCAAAATTTGGTAGCAACTCTTCCTGATTGGGTAGTAACTCAGAAGGTTCAGATGGTAAGTGGCTTGTGACTAGCTTCTGTGAAGAGACCATTTATGTGGGATTAAAACTTCACTCAGTTTGAGGACTGGGAGTTGCATTCTATAGGGAAGTGAAGGGTTAGGAAGCACAGAGACAAGGATGCTGAAGGGGAAAAATGCAGACATGGAAATCAACCCACAAAGAGAAACCTGAATGAATAATAAATAAAGAATTCATAAGGCACATGAGGCAGGAATCCAAGACAAGAAGGGACCTAAAGTAGTGTATGTATGACTTCTCATTTCTTTGGCAGGTAGAAAGAAATGTCTTGGCTTTAACCCATCATACTAATTTCATAATCCATGCAGTTGTTTGCTATGCCCCATTTTACTGCTCCAGACTCACCATAGTAACAGAAACTTGCTCAGACTTTGATGTCTGGTGGGCTGTAATGAATGGATGGAGAGCTATGTTAAATTTGGTGGATCAAGTACTGCTCAGACCTGTTACAGCTCAATTTGCACATTAAATGCTTATAAACTTCTACCTTTCTGACTATATTGAAAAATGGGAAACTGACAGGTAACTGGAGTGAGAACTAGGTTCCACTCTTACCTGCAGAGCAAACAGTAAAATGTTCATGTATGTCCAGGCGGAGCTCAGATCCAGCTCATTAACATTTAAACTTTCTTGACAGATCAGAACACAGCTCTTCTATTGAACACTTAATGGGATGGCATTTGCTCCATGGCAGCATTTATGGGCAATGTGGCTTTATACATGATATGCTGATTAACTAAATTGCTGTTAACAGCTTTCTTGAAATCTCATTACCTTCTTATCAAATGATATATATATCTAACAAATTAGCATGATTAATTTAATAAAGCATGTAAAAGAAGAAGCAAGTCTGAGAATATATGGATGAATGTTAGGTCATTCTACTATACGTATATTTTACATAATAGAATAATAACCCATTCAGAACTGAAACTTTTTCCCCATCTTGGCCTTAGGGAATCACATCACCAAAACACATGGGACAGCAATAAAATGTTGCTTGCATTTATATCTGGGAGGCTGAGGAATCATACATTTGGCTTTGAACAAATGATCAAAGAGAGGCTAGATCTGGCTGCTTCTAATATTGGATCCAGTCATGGCACATAGCATGAAGATGAATCAGGGACAAACTTACAATTAGCCAAAGTTGCCTGTTCTGGGAAAGCATGAGCTGGAATTGGGCACACAATCAATGTTCCCTCTAAGCTGTAGAGTCTTGTGAGCAAAAATTCTACTTTGTAAGTTTGTCCCTGATTCATCTTCATGCTATGTGTCATGACTGGGCTCCTTCACCAGTAGTTTTCCAGCTTGTAGTCCAGGCAGTCTTTCTCATTTCTGTCAGTTCTAACTTTGGTCCAAGCCTCTGCAGCACAGCCCTTGGTTCTTTTGAGGGACTTGATTCCCCAAAAGGGGGCTCCAACAGTGATAGTAATGACCTATCACACAGAAATTATTGACATAAACAAATGAGCTGTGCTTACAACAGACCACAGCTATTGACCCTTTCCTCAAGCCTTGGTGGGGGGAATATCGGAGGAACTGCTTAGGGTTCAAATACACTTTATATGTGAAATTTTGATTTGGGGGTCAAAGGCTCAGCAACTTTCACATCCTTTGTTCCAAGAGTGGTGAAACATTATTGGGCAAAGTATTAACTACACAATTTTCCTTAAGAAGTTCAAGGTGAAGTATAGAATAACTATAATACGATTCTGGTCCAGATAAAATGCATCAATAAGGGCTCAGTGCGAATATGAAATATTCACTCTTCTCTTTGGCCCGATGGTACGTGTCAATTTCACACAAGCTGCTGCGCGACCGCATTTTGCCCCGCAGCTTTGTGCAATTTTCCCCGCGTCTACTCAATCCTAAAAAAACAGGACTGAGTAGATGCGGGGAAAATTGCACAAAGCTGCAGGGCAAAATGCGGCCGTGCAGCAGCTTGTGTGAAATTGACACGTATCATTGGGACAAAAGGGAGGAGTGAGTACGGAGCAGCACCTGTGGGAAATCACCCTATGGGTTATCCTTCCCTTGCAGGAAAAAATCCAAATAAAACACCAAAGCTCTGTTTGTTTCACATTTACTCGAAAGAGTTACACTTGGACAAAAGACAGTGAAGAATAGTCTAATTAATTCTTCCCATAGTCACTGATGCTGGGGGAAGACTGTGTTGACAGAGCCTTATCTGGAGGAATTGATAACTGTGAATCATGGGTTTTGTGAAAGACATCTGTTGCAGTCCTATTCTTTAGAGACCAAAACAAATTCAACATCATTCAGGAGTCAGATGCTGCTACAGACAGATTGAATAACAAAAAATGGCAATACAGTGGGTGTGATATACTATATCTGAAAAACACTGTAATTTTTAAGGAATATACACAAATTCTATTTGAAATTTCAAAAAAAACCCTCTTATTAACTATTCTTTAAAGATGCAGTACAAGTACAAATTGAATTTAAACATATGAATTTAAACCCTGCTATGCTGTGCTTGCTTGGGTTGCCATAATTCCTGGGGGGAGGGCATTCCT
>NW_015172664.1:11770-20295 GCF_001447785.1 Gekko japonicus | reverse complement strand
AAGGGGGTTGAGTGTGTGCAGGAGTGAATGAGACCTTTGCTTCTAGAAGATGTAACTTTTCCACAAGTCATCCTCCTTCCCCTTCTCTTTTGCTTCCCCAGGGGAAGGTGGCCTTGAACACATTCCTGTGCCATCTTGGACTCTAGATGACTGGGACATATATTTCTCCTGGTTGGCATGGCAATTAGGCAGAGTATGACTGTGACATATACTTTTTTTGGGAGGGTGGATGGGACCAGCTTGAATTTCCTACAATAAGATTGCACCCAACAAAAATCTTTAGTTCTAAAACAAGTGACTTTCTGGATCTTGCATATAACTCAATAAACTTTCACTGCCTAAAGAGAGTCATTGAGTGTAACTGGACTGGGGGTCTGACAGAGTGTTAGAACTCCCCTTTACCTCCGACCATCACCTTACCCATGATGGCAGATGAAGACGGAGGTCCCAGGATGAACACGGGGACTGGGTCCGAGCCTGAGATACCCAATCTCGAACCCAACAAGCAGAAGGGTGACAGAGCTAATGGCACCAAGCCCAAGAAGCACATTGTCTTCAAACGTAAGCAAAACCCAGACAGGTGGGATGATCCTATCTGGTTGGTGAGCACCCCAGCCTACAGGGGTGCAAAAGGCAGGTCTGAGTGAGAGAGAAGAAGAGCATCTTGCGCATTCCATGATGACCTGGAGAGAGTAAAGTTGCTAGATTAATGGGATGAGCTCGCCTTGATCGAGCACAGTTCCAGTGACCTGAGGGCCAAGGGGAAGGAACTAAAAGAGGGTTTCCAGTTCCTCATCAGGAACCTCCTCAAAGTAGTCAAGGAGCTGATGGTGAAAGAGGAGTCCAAAGAGTCGGAGGGTGAACCTGAGGTTGAAGCTCAGGGAGCATCCCCTCCCAATTGGGGGTGGGGGACCAGCAGTCTGAGAGAGAGCAACCCTGAGACGTGCTGGAGACTATGTTCAAGGGCAGCCCTTGAAAGCTGGCCTTCTTCGCTATCGAGGTATGGACGCTATTGCGAGAGTGGGGCCACACCTTTGCCTTGGACGAGCACTGTGTGGATTATGTGCCCCAGAGAGCACTGAGGTCAGGGACTCAAAACCGCCTGACTTTTCCTGGCCTGAAAGACACCAGACTGGCCATTACAAGGGCAAGGGCTTTCTCAGTGGCGGCTCCCGGATGACATCAGGGCCCTGCGGGACCTTTTACAGTTCCACAGGGCCTGTAAAACGGAGCTCTTCCACCAGGCCTTTGATTAGGAGCCACCACTGACAACTGCAAACTGAACACACCACAGCCCTATATAACAACGCCGAATATGGCCTCTCCACTGGACCATTTACAGAAACTCCTGCCATCGGTTTAACACTAGCACTTTACCTAATGGTTCTTATTGTAAACATTTTTAATCGTATTTTATTGTATTTTAACCTCTGTAAGCTGCCTTGAGCCAGTCTGCACCGGCAAGGTGGGATACAAATTGAAAATTATAAATTATCATGATGATGATGATGATGATGATGATGATGATGATGATGATGATGATGATGATGAATTATGTGGGGTCCCACCCACGAGATCGAGCAGCTGACTGGTTTGTGGGGCTATACAACGTCCAGGCTCCTGAATTGAGAAATGTGGATGCCTTCATGCAAGCACTATGCTGCCAGTTTGAAGACCCACTCAAGTTGGAGAAGGCTTGCACCTGGCTCCAAGGGTTGAGACAAGGAAACCAATCGGTGCAGGAGTACTCGGATGAGTTCAAGTCCGAGCTCCAAGGATAGCCAGAAGAGGGGCTGATTGAGTTCTACCAAGTTGGACTGAATACCCCTATCCTGAAGAAGGCACTAGCCCAAGACAACCCCCTCACACTGGGGGGTTGGATCAAGGTAGCATGCGAGGCCGAGAACCAACACAACCTGGTGAAACTGTATCAGCACAAGACCCTGGGGAGAGGGGTCGGGAGCCAGAAGCCTTTTGGGGGCAGAGGACCATTGCCCAGAGGTGAGTGGGAGAACCAGATGAGGCTTGGGATATGTCTGTGCTGCAGGAAGTCGGGGCACTATGCCACAGACTCCCCTGGAGCCAAAAGTGTGGAGAGGGAATGCCAGGAGGATCCAAAGACGAAGAGGACAAATACGTGTCAAAGAAATCTTCCTTTCCAGATAATAACGAATAGCAAGTAAAAAATAATAATTTGGGGTCAAGGGGGGTAAGAAAAACAAAAACTGTATGAAATGTATCATGATATATTTTCAGAACATAGAATTAAGTTTGTGGGAACATTCCCAAGTGGATTATAAAGATAGGACAAAAGATATATTATAAATCAATCCAATTTGGGTATATTGTAGGTTATCTTTGATAAATTAGTTTAAATGTTCCAACTCTCTCCTTGGAATCCCTGTCCATGTTGCCTTTTGCGGTTGCATTCCAACAGATTAAAAACAGGTTGTTAGACTCGGAGTGCCAAAATTTATATAGTTCAGCTAATAAGACCTGCTCTCCTCTGAATTTTGAGATTCCCCATACAACAGGGACAATGGCTGTGTATCTATCCTCTCTGCAGGTCCCTCAACAACGTAGAGCATTCACCCTGGCCAGATGTAATGCCATGCCATCCGCCATCTTACTCGGCAGATTCAACAAGGTCTCTCATTTGGCCAGATACTGCCCATGTCGGAAGAAATGCGTGGAATCTGTCACTCATGTTCTCCTGCACTGTAATCTGTACACGGACCTAAGGATCACACATTTATATTCTCTTTTAACCAGTATGGGTGCTTGTTCTGATGCACTTAAGGTGCATAGACTTTTAAGTGATCTCAGCCCGGACATTACAGAGGAGGTGGCTAAGTTTCTCTCCTTGGCTTTAAAGCTGCATCTAAGGTTCTTTTAGATTTTTATATGTGTGCTTTCGTCTGGTTTTAAAATATATAAATGGTACTGATATTTTATGCCAATAAAGGCTGACTTGACTTGAGTTTAAATGTTATTCCTTCCTTTGTTATGACATTTTTTATAAACTTGTATTATGGGAATTAGAAGCAAAATAAAATATTTTTTTTAATGAAAAATTCCCTAGTGCTGAGCAGAACTGGGCAGTGTGGGATAAAGAAGCCATGCCCATTAAATTCACACTAGTGACTTGGAGGCATTGGCTGGAGGTGGCCTGGGTACTGTTTGAAGTGTGGACTGATCATAAAAACTTAGAGGCCCTCCAAACCCCCCATGGCCTGAATGCCAAACAATTGCTGTCTCCTCCTAAATTAGCATATGCAAATAAGTTATGCTAATGAAGTATGCTAATGAGCTCCTGCACCTCTTTTTCTACGAAATGACCCCTGGAGTTAGGTATCATTTGTATAACTCTCCAGAAAATGCTGTCTCCTCCTAAATTAGCATCTGGATGTTGTAAAATAGACAAGGGCAGATGTAAACTGGATTAATTCAGCTGGCAGTCCATTTTCCAGCTGCACTTTGTACAGTGAAAAGTTCGATAGAAATTACGCTTCCACTCAAACTTCAGCTGAGAGCTGAACGTACCCAATAATTAATGTTCCATCTTTTGCTATCAAAGAACTTACTGAAAGCGGCTTCCGGTCTGGCTAAGATGGAGGACTGAAGCGTTTCGCGATCGTGCGAAGCGAGCGACGGCCACTTTCGACAGTTTGGGCAATATACAGCCCAACGCATCACTCCCCAGCGAGGGGGGGGGACAAGCAGGCAGCAGTGCCCTAGAGGGAGTGTGAGGTTGGCGTAATCCAGCTTCGAACCCCCCATGGCCTGAATGCCAAACAATTGCTGTCTCCTCCTAAATTAGCATATGCAAATAAGTTATGCTAATGAAGTATGCTAATGAGCTCCTGCACCTCTTTTTCTACGAAATGACCCCTGGAGTTAGGTATCATTTGTATAACTCTCCAGAAAATGCTGTCTCCTCCTAAATTAGCATCTGGATGTTGTAAAATAGACAAGGGCAGATGTAAACTGGATTAATTCAGCTGGCAGTCCATTTTCCAGCTGCACTTTGTACAGTGAAAAGTTCGATAGAAATTACGCTTCCACTCAAACTTCAGCTGAGAGCTGAACGTACCCAATAATTAATGTTCCATCTTTTGCTATCAAAGAACTTACTGAAAGCATCCTGAATTCAGCTCAACTAATAGGTGTGGGAATTTCTTTTTTATTCCTTGGCTTGGCCTCCTAGTTAGGAGCAACACTTTGCTCATACCCACTGGTGGGGGATGCACAACTGGAAGAGTATAGAGGCAGAAGGTAGACCTTCCCCAACTGGCTAGACCTTCCCCACTCTCCTACTTAGCACAGGCTAGTTACACTGCATCCTCCTCCCCCATCTGGCATGAAAGGCAAACTACAGTGAACAAAGGCTGATTTGACAAATCTCCTGGGGAACAGACTATCCACCAGGTGGTGTATCTTTCTTTACTCATGACAGGCATGGCAACAAGAGGGGAGTCAGGCAAATGTGTGGCTTGCCCTCTTTCCTTCTGGCTGGCAAGCCAGGAACACAACAAATGACAGAATGGGAGCAATCCCACCCACCCATCGAATAAAGGCAAGCATACTAGGTAAGGCATGATGGATCAGAGATGAGGATCACATTTATGAGGTTTTGGTCTCTACTGGAGGAAAAAAAAATGAACAAAGCCAGAACAGAATAGGGGAATTCTGGATATTCTGGTATGCTGCCAATTTGACACTGGTTCTATTTCCAGAAGTGAGAAAACAAAGCAGTTTCACACCTACCTTTGTATCCCCTGCTGATTGAAGGAAATCACTTTTTTCACACATAAGGCAAATACACTATATAATCTAAGTTGCCTGTTATCAGAACTACTGCTAGGAAGCACAGTCCAAAGTATATTAAAGGGTGTACTGGATCTGATTGTGCAGAATATTGCCTTGTACCTTTCTTGCCCCCTTGCATTTTAATCCCTATTTAAAACATGTTTTACTTAGCAATAAGAACTCCTATTCCCCCCCCCCCATGGGTTTTACTTCCAAGCCGGCACTTTTATTTATTTACTTCATCTGTAGCTTGCCTTTCTCCCCAATGGGAACCCAAAGTGATTTACACCATTTGGAGACGGGCTGTGGCTCAGTGGCAGAGCATCTGCTTGGCATGCAGAAGGTCCCAGGTTCAATCCCTGGTATCTCCAGTTAAAAGATCTGGTGATGTGAAAAAGACCTCAGCTTAAGACCTTGGAGTGCCACTGCCAGTCTGAGTAGGCAGTACTGAATTCGATGGACCAAGGGTCTGATTCAGTATGTGGCAGTTTCATGTGTTCATATTCTCTCCTCTGTTTTATCCTCACAACAACCCTGTGAGGTCATTTCAGTTGAGAATAGGTGACTGGCCCAAGTTCACCCAACAAGCTTCCATGGCAGAGTGGGAATTCAAACCTAGTTCTTTGAACATGGAATTCCCAGTGTTTTGACTGTGGCAGTTGACTCAGGGCCTGTTTAATCCCCTGTTTCAGTAGCCATTTTTTCCTGGATTCTGACATTGTCTGAAACCTGGTCATAGCAGGACAATGCCAGAATGATATTCCTGCCTCTGCACAACAGTGGCTTCTGCGGGGATGCTACTCACAGCTCATGAGCTAGTAAAAGGAAACCATATAGATGTAGTAAATCTTTATTAACTGTCTGTGGGTCTGACCCTATAAAAGAGCACACAGCTTGACCAAACACACGATTAGCACAAGTAAATGGCCTCAGAAGGCTTCAGGAGATGAAACAGAGTCTTCACAACCTGCTGCAACTGGCATTCATGTGACACACATAAATTTGACCCAGTGCTGCTGTTGGATTGTTCCTGATCTCTTCATTTAAGAATTCCAATTTTTATCACCAAAAATCCAAATTCTGTGATGAGAGTATGCTCCACAAATCAAGCCAAAACAGAGGGCACTGAGAGAAGTGATGGATATCTGGACACCCCCCCCCCCCAATGTTCAGTTCGGAATGATCTGTCCATTGTAGGCTTTCCTAAAGAACGCTTAAGGGAAAAATGAAATCTTTTGAGTTCTGAGGTTTTATGTTCTTTTCTTTTGCATGTTCCTTTTAACCCTGATGCTTAGGTAGTGTGTTGGGGGGAGGGAAGCCTGCTGCCTAGGCAACCATGCAATGATCCCAGTCTTTTGGTGAATAGTGTGTATCACTATGCTTTCCACTCTGATTTGCCAATGCAAATGTTTGTACTTATCTAATGACAAGAATGGAACAGCAACTGGTGAAATAACTGACAGTTGCAACGGGGGAGCCTTGGATGGGTTGTGGCCAGGGGTGAAAGTAAACTTGTATTGGCTGATATGAAGTATCAGTAAGAAAGTGGTCAAAGAGGTACCTTCCATCTTTTGCTTTGAGTCCTCCAAGACAGACTATACTGGTAAGAAATGGAAGTTACTTTCAGTCCCATTGGTGACTTGCATTCAGGTGGAATACCTGCATTATGTCTTGCCTCCACCAATTTCCAATGAATCTTCCAAATGGAATCTGATCCTGAGTAAGACTGGGAGCTCTGACCAGGTTAAAGATCTGTTTGGGGAGAGTCATATATTTCTCTTCTAACAAAATGAGGATCTACTGCAAGTTTAGCCTGATGACAAGCACTTGCAAACTTCAAAAATGACAGCAGCCGTATCACTGGCTTGCTATAATTGTAAGTATTCTCTAACCTCACCTTGCCATGTAAAATACTAATGATAGTAGCACTTCAGACTTTGTGTAGTGGCAAGCAGCTCCACACATTAAAAGTGTCATGAGTGGGGGACCGGTAGAACACAATGTTATGGGTCCTTGTCATTTTGGGACATCATGGCACTGGGAGGTTATGTGATTTGTTTCCATATGATGTTTATATTTGATCTGGGTATTGTGAGGTTGTTTCATGCCTGTAAGTAAATTTAATAAGCCAATTAAGATATTGTAATCAATTATCCTAAATTACAGGAATTGTTGTCATTGTTGTTCAACAAGAGTATCAAATAATTGCTCAGTCTTCAGAGCATCATAGGGTTGTTTGAAAGCCAAAGAAAAGCCAAATTGTTGTTTACCCACTGAAGGGATATTGTTAATTGTAAAATTTATCCCAAAGAAAATTTTAATATGTGTTGACTAAAGAAAGCATGGTTTTAATTATATTGTAGAAAGATTAAATTTGTGAGCCTTAAAAAATTATAAAGATGTTTTTGTATTTAATTAAAATGCCAATGTGAATGCTTTAAAGTACTGGCAGCTAAAATGACCTTTAAGTTTAAGATTATAGTTATTTTATTTACAGCTTTTAATTAATATGCCAAAGCAAGGGAGGTTTTGTATGCTACGTTGTAGCAATGTGTGTTTTTTTCTGGAAGGTACAAACCAACTGCACTGATTTATTTAAAGCAAAGAATAACATATGTTGATCTTATTAGACTGTGAAATATAGCATCCTACTTCAACTCTCTCATGGATCTTTGACATGGCGAGGGGGCTTGCATGGTTTGATGAGGCTGCAGGCTATGCTGTGGAGGGCCACCCAGGATGGACAGGCCACAGCGGAGAACTCAGACGAAACGTGATCCACTGAAGAAGGAAATGGCAACCCACTCCAGTATCTTTGCCAAGAAAACCCCATAGTTAGCAACAAAAGGCTAAAAGATATGATGCCGGAAGATGAGCCCCTCAGGTCGGAAGGTGTCCAATAGGCTACTGGGGAAGAGCAGAGGGCAAGTACAAGTAACTCCAGAAAGAATTATGTGGCTGGGCCAAAGCCAAAAGGATGCTCAGCTGTGGAGGTGTCTGATGGTGAAAGGAAAGTCCGATGCTGCAAAGAGCAATACTGCATAGGAACATGGAATGTAAAATCTATGAATCAAGGTAACTTGGATGTGGTCAAAAATGAGATGGCAAGACTGAACAGCGACATCTTGGGAATCAGTGAACTAACGTGGATGGGAATGGGCGAGTTTAACTCAGAACCAGTATTCACTCTAAGCTGAATAAGTATGAGCTAGATCATAATTTCTTAGCCTTCAGCTCACACATTTTTGTCTTAGCTCAGGAAGGATGGCTCCAGAGCATACTAATTTATGCAGTAGCCAAAGAGATCACTCACAACTTTAATGCTAGTAGCTCACAAAGTAGAATTTTTGCTCACAAGATTCCACAGCTTAGAGGGAGCATTGGTCAGAAGACCATTAGATCTACTACTGAGGCCAAGAATTCCATAGAAAAAATGGTGTGGCCTTTATAGTCAACAAGAGGGTGAGAAAGGCATAAATGGGATACTATCTCAAAAATGAAAGGATGATCTCAGTCCGAATCCAAGGCAAACCATTCAACATCACAGCAATCCAAGTCTATGCCCCAACCACTGATGCAGAAGATGCAATTCTATGATGCAGAAGATGCAATTCTATGAAGACCTACAACACCTCCTAGAACTAACACCCAAAAAGATGTCATCATCATAGAGGACTGGAATGCTGAAGTAGGAAGTCAAAATGTAACCGGAATAG
>NW_015172664.1:0-10833 GCF_001447785.1 Gekko japonicus | reverse complement strand
TTGGGTGCGCATGCGCATCCACAGAGACTTGGACAAAAAACCCCACCTTATTTGCAAGGGGACATGGGCGGGCGCCGGATGCCACCGGAAACGCGATCAGACGCCCGCCCTTGCCCCGCAGTTTCCGGAAACTAGTACCTCCAAGGTACTAGTTTTTTGCCACGCAGTTTCGGCTGGAAGCCTCGGTTGAGCCACAGGAGTGCTACGCTTCCCAGATGTGCTGGTGAGATCGCGCCCGGAAACTCCGTCTGTTTTCCGTCTCACTTGTGTGGCTTCTGTTACGTGTGACCGCAGCCTAAAGTAGGTAATGTTATTTTACTGGGAGACTTAAACTGTTCTAACATTGACTGAATAAATGTGGGCTTAAGTCATGCTGTAGATTTGAGATTCCTAGACATCATAAATGACAGTGCACTGGATCAATTAGTCACAGAGCCAATCAGAGAGGTAGTAATCTTGGACTTGGTTCTGACTGGGGTTCAAGGCCTGGTGAGAGATGTAGAGCTTGTTGCACCAATTGGGAACAATAATTACAATACTATTAAATTCAGCATTCATGTCCATGGAAATTTACCCCTAAAGTACAAATTTGAAAAGAGGGAACTCCCTCCCGCCCCAATAATAAATTTTTATTACTAAATATTTGCGGGTGAACAAAAGGCGATAAAAAGGAAATAAAAGTCACCTTGCTATACACTATGCATACAGTATCTCTTCTTATGCAGGGTTTGAAGGAATATCATTCTCCGACAAATAAAACATAACAGGTGTCCACATATCCCATAGTTCAGTTGAGCTCTTAGCTGACTGTATACTCTCAGTAATTTTTGCCATTATTATATTATCCCAAAATTTTTGGTGCCAGGTTTGTATTGATGGCTTTAATTTACTTTTCCAAACTGATGCAATTGTTAATTTAATAACTGTTAATAGTAGAGCAATTAATTTTCTTGTTTCATTTCCAAATTGGGAATCAAGCCAAATGTTTAGTAATACCAACTCTGGAGTAAGTGGAATTTTGCAATCCAGTGATAATTTTGATTTTAACAATGATCATCTCTCAGAATGAGGTTAAAGCAGAACAGTACCACCAACAGTGTAAATAAGATCCAACATGTTCTGAACATTTCCAGCATAGAGGATTATACAAACTGGTTATTGTTTAGTTTTTTGGGTGTATTGTAATTTAATTGTTATGACATTTGAAATGCACATAAATGAAGTCCAATTTTTCTCCCATTGTTCTGTTGAAATATCAATGTTACAATCTTCCGATATGTTACAGTATTCTGACCAGCACCTTTGGTAGTGTAGTAAGGCTTTTGAGGTAACAGGAAGTAAAATTGTATATATCTTTGAAAGGATATATCTCTGAGACCTTGTCTATTTTATTTAAAGAGGAGTTCAAATTGTGTGTGCTCTCTTTTCAATGACTTAACTAGGTGAAGAGTAGAGAACAAACTTTATTTGAAGGTATTAAAACCATTATATAGGTAATTCCAGGTTTTGTTCCAATTTTGTTTTATTAATCAGTTTCCCTTTCTCAATTAAATCTGTGAGACATGAGATTCCAGCATTTGCCCAGTTATTATATAGTGGATTATTTTGTGCTGGGGGAAAACCAATGTTGGTTAATAAAAATAGATAATAATGATATATTTGGGGCCAAAAGACCTCGTCTTCTGTCCAATATTTGGAGGGTAACAGTTATAGAATTATTATTATTAGTTTGTAGTGGTCGATATTGAGGTTTAGTCCATATAGTCTCTGGAATTTTTAAGGGTCAAGTATAGCTATGTTTAATTTCTGCCGAAGATTGTATTGTACTACCAGTAAGAAATTTTACATTAGTCAATTAGATGCTTCCTAATATGTCTCTGGATTAGGTATCTGAAGACCTCCTTTATATGAAGGCTGTCACAAAATTTTAAATACTATCCAGGGTCTTTGGTTATTCCAAATAAATTTATTGAGTAATAGTTGCCATGATTTTATTTTATTAGTTGGTATAGGTGTTGGGAGAGTTCTAAATAAGTATAAAAATTTTGGAAATAAAAAATGTTTTACTAAATGTACTTTATTTAACCAGAATAGATTAAGTTTTCCCCAGTGTTTTATTTGTATTCTTAATGTTTGTAGCAATGGGTGAAAATTACATTTTAATAAATTTGACAAGATCAAGGGAATTTGAACACCAAGATATCTCCAGCAGTCCGTTATCCACTTGAAGCAAAAAGTATGTTTATGGTATACGTCAAGCTCACTATCAAAGTGAATTGGACATATTTATGTCTTATCTTGTTTTATTCTTAATTTATTTTATTTATAGTCCATGACCAGAAAACAAGTAGAAGAGTAACCATAACCTGGTAAAATTTAAATGTTAGGGCATACAATATAAAAGTGTATACAAATGAATTGTAACTGGTGCTAATACAATTTCTATATCTTGATTTATGCATAAGCCGAATATTTTACTGAAATCTCTGAAGAGTGTTTCTAATTTCTCTAAAGATATTTTAGGGTCAGAAATATATTAAACAATATCATCTGCATATAAACTTATTTTGTGGTCTCGGTCATGTATTTTTATTCCTTTGATAGTATTGTCAGTCCTAATGCCTTCTGCTAGAGGTTCTACTGCCAGGATGAATAAAAGTGGAGACAGTGGGCAACCTTGTTTTTATTATTGGCTTTTACCCTAGCTGTGGAGGCAGTATAGTTTGAATTGCTGTCTGCCATCGGTCCCAAATCCCATTTGTTCTATTACATTTTTTAAATAAGAAAATTCCAGTGAATCAAAGGCCTACTGTATATCAGTTGCAAAGAGAGAGGAACTAATGCCCTTTTGTTCGGTGTAATTAATTATGTTTAACATTCTGTATATGTTATCTTGTCCTTATATATAAATGTGTTATTGCATGGCAATATTCTATGCTTGCCAAAATGAGTTGGCTCCCTGAACTGCCCATCAGAAGGTATGCCTGAGTCCCACCCACAGGGCCAGCTTCTGCCAAAACTCCAATCCGAACACTTTACCTTAGCAGCCATTTGCCTGACTAGCCTTCTTCAGCCATCAGGAGAAGATCAGCGGAGGAGCAGCCATGGCCGTTTGCCTGCTTACCATTCTTCAGCCCTTGGTTGCAGCAGGTAGGGCCCATCTCTCCCCCAGCTGGATTCTGAGGCGAGCCGGCAGGGCCTGCCTGGGGGGGGAGGGCTGTAGGTGGCCTACCTCAGCAAGTAGAGCCTGCCTGGGGGGTGGGAGGGCCGCAGCCAGCCTACCTGGGCCAGCGGGGCCTGTCTGGGGGGGCACAGACAGCCTACTTAGTCCCTGGGCCCACGGCCGGCCTACCTGTTTCCCTGAAACCACCCAGCCCTAAACTATCTTGCTGGAAAACATTACCCAGCCACACTTCTGTACCATAAATGACAACTTTCAAAACTATAGACATTTCACAACACTCATTTCCAAAGACTCCGCCAAAGACTCCAGTTTGGTGCAGTGGTTAAGTGCGCGGACTCTAATCTGGGAGAACCAGGTTTGATTCCCCACTCCTCCACTTGCACCTAACTGGATGACCTTGGGAAAGCCATAGTCGTGATAAGAGCTGTTCTTGAAAAAGAGCAGTTTCTGTCAAGAGCTCTCTCAGCCCCACCTACCCCACAGGGTGTCTGCTGTGGGGAGGAGAAGGGAAAGGAGTTTGTCAGCCACTCTGAGACACCTTCAGGTAGTAAAGGGCAGGGTATAAATCCAATCTCTTCTTCTTCTTCATTCCCATGTAACCTACTGAGACTTCTATCATGACCACTCACTTTCAACTCACCTTCCCTTGAGACCTCTGCTCTAACAGGGTGGACAGTGCAACCACAACCACATAGAATGACATGGACATCCAACATAAAATGACTTTGCAGTCTGCCCAGTTGTTAACACTACTCCACAGACCCCTTTGTTCAACATTTTCTGTCCCACATTGTGTGACCTTGGACACCGGCTATTGTGTAACATAAGATGTGTGAGACTTTACTTCCACATTTGTATCTTTCACTTACAGACTGCTAATATTTACTTTACCTCCTTCCAGCCTTTGTATTTGTTACACATCACATCTTTGTAGAGCTCGTTGTATTGCTTTCACAACAGGATTTACTGCTAGTCTGTTATATTTCTGTTTGGCATAAAGCCCGTTTGATCAGATTTTATGCGTGAGATAATAATTTGTCTGCCAAAACAGCCGCAAATATTTTGTAATCTTGATTAAGAAGAGCAATTGGTTTGTAAGAACTAGGATTTCATGGATCTTTGCCTGGTTTTAGTATTGAAACCAATATTTCTTGCTTCCAGGTTTCTGGCATTTCGCCAGTATTCATTATATGGTTTTAAATTGCAGTTAATTTAGGAACCAGTATTACTTTATAATCTTTATAGAGATCTGGTGTATAACCATCATTTCCTGGAGATTTATCATTTTTAACTTTTGAATAGCATCTAATATTTCTTGGAGTCTGATTGGTGTTTCTAATAGTTGTCTGTGTCCAGGTGATATTTGAGATAGTGTTGTTTTGGTTGTTAAAAAAGTAATAATTTCTGCATTGTTAGGTTTTGTAAAAGAATATAACTTATTATATACATCAGCCATTAGAGTATTTATTTCTTTGGAGTTTGTTATTAGTTTGCCAGAATAATTTTTCAGTTGATTGATATATTGGGTTTTAGTTTGTTCTTTTGCCTGCCATGCTAAAAACCTTAATGTTCTCATGGTTTTGAGCCAGAATTTTTACCCTGACTGTTCCCTGGAAGGCCAGATAATGAAACTGAAGCTCAAATACTTTGGCCACCAAATGAGAAGGGAGCACTCACTGGAGAAGACCCTGATGCTGGGAAAGATTGAAGGTCAAAGAAGACGGGGACGGCAAAGGATGAGATGGTTAGACAGTGTCATAGATGCAACGAACATGAAATTGAGCAAACTTCAGAGGACGGTGGAAAACAGGAGGGCCTGGCGTGATGTGGTCCATGGGGTCGTGAAGAGTCGGACTCGACTGTGCGACTGAACAACAAGCCAAAACATGTACAGGGCTTTCACAAAACATAACACAAAGCATGCTAAGACTAGAGAATGAATCTGCAAATTGAAGCATTCCCTCCACTCCCAGCCCTCCAAATATTTTGTGGGTTAGGGGACCAGGTTGTTGGAATCTTCAAAATTGTACCTTTTAAAATGTCTCTAACCATCACACACGTTAAAAAAAAAAAAAAACCAACTGAAATAATATGTCCCTGTAGGCATGCTCAATAATGCCAGCACAACTAAGCTAACGACCAGGAAATGCAAACCAGAACATGGCTTGCTCCAAAGCAGCAGAATATTGCATTGCTCTGCCACAGCAGGACTGAAGGATAGACCATCTGCTAGAAAAGAACTGCAACAGAAATGAATATTGCAAACACTGCCTTGTATTCCTAAACAGAGAAGAGATGAGGCCCAACTTGGCCAGGAAGACATCCTCAGGAAATGAGATTCCCAATGAATGAAAACACACAGTTGTTGGCACAAAGGCACACTATTCCACACGTCTCCATTGCTGATCCTCATGATTAGTAATGGATCCACAGGAAAAATCCTGGCACAAATGCTGAATGTGCGTGTGTCTCTCTTCTGACCGAAAGACATATGAGACAAATCATTCAAAAACACTATGATTTTTCCTAAGGTCCCATCATGACCTGGCAGAAGTAAACACAAACACACTAGGATTTCCTAAACCTAGCACCACAGAGCAATAAAGAATGGAATTTATCATACCACACTGTCTTCTTGTTTGCTCTTTACCCAGCCAGCATCTGCTGTATCTTCCTTATGCCCCTAATTTTTTCATCAATATATTTAACTCTGAAGATAACTCAAACATGTGGCTCAAAAAGTCTGAACAATGGAGCCACGTACAGACAGAGGGAATTTCATACAGACCTAGGGGGATCCCCAGGTTTACAGAAAAAACCAAAAAGTAAACACAAATCATAAACCACTGAAATCCCCCTCCCCCAATGGAAAATGCCAATGATATCTCATGAAATCATGTTAGACCTGTGAGGATGCAAAGAGACCAAGGCAACTGGATTCTGGACCCAAGCAATCACGACAGGACAAAATGTTGATGAAAGCAACAACAGGAGCTGGGAGAGAGAAACTGTAAGAAGGGAGCAACGTTTATTTTATTTTTTTAATTGGATTTGCTAGGCCGCCCTTCCCTGCAAGCAGGGCTCAGGGAGGCCTAGAACAGAGTAAAACACATTAAGTGATTTAAATTAAAACCAAAATTAAAAAATTACCTAAAAGCAATCAATCAATAAAACAATATACGTTCTGAGATGGTGAAAGGAAAAATTCAGGATTAATCCTGTCAAAGCCTTGGGGGGGGGAAGGGGGGGGGGGGGAGAGAGAGAGAGAGAGAGAGGATTACAGAACAATAGTGGATGATAGCTCATCACAAGTCATATGAATGAGAACAGAATCAGTAGAGAAACAGCCATGTGATGATCACTCAGATACTGAAGCAAGCACTGGTTAGTATTGGGATATGAACAAAAATGTGCTTTAATGTCTGTAGAAACAAAACAATGTCCGATCCAGAATGAAAGGAGACTAGTCAATGTATGTCTCTTCAACATCTGTTGGGCATCACTCATTGCCTTGGGCACCTGCTTCATTTTTATGTATAGTGCTACTTTCCTCTTCACATTTCTCCAAAAGCTCTTAAAAAAACCCAAAACCTTCCTTGATCATCTGCTGACATTCATGGTCTTCCATATTTCTGTCTTCTTATTTCTCCTTCCTTACTGGGTAAGAACATCACCCACCTAAACCAGCATTCTATTCAACAGGTTCCCTGTTTCCAAATGTCCTTTCAAGATGTTCATATTTTACCATATTGATCTGCACGCACTATGTCCATTTAGATATCTCTTTGTCCCAGAATCTGCCTATCTTTCCTGTAATATTTATTTATTCATAAATTAAATTTATGGATTGCCCAGTCCCTGAGTTCACAGGGCTCTGGGCGATGTACAACAGTATAATATAAAAATCATTAAGTTACAATAATACGACAATCAGTATAATCTTAAGAACTGTTCCCAGATGGCATCCATCAATCAAATTTTAAGCCAATTCAGGCAAGGTAGGGAGGAGGCAGAAGAAAGATGGAATAAAGGAGGGCGGTGCCAGCCATGATGCAGCATGCTGCTGCCTTCAACCAAAAGCCTGGTGGAACATCTCTGCCTTGCAAGCCCTGTGGAATTGCACTAAATCTCATAGGGCCCTGATGTTATTTGGCAGAGAGTTTCACCAGGTCGGAAAAAGCCCTGGCTCTAGTTGAGGACAGTGGGATATCTCTGGGGCCAGGGATCACCAGCAGATTATTCTCAGCAGAGCATAATGTTCTTTGCATGATATACCAGAGGATGCAGTCCCAAAGATACGTGAGTCACTCATGGTCTTAAAGCTCAGTACCAAAACCTTGAACCTGACTCAGTACTCCACTGGAAGCCAGTGTAGCTGGCACAGCACAGGTTGAATGTGTGCCATCCATGACATTCCCATCAGGACTCATGCTGCTGCATTCTGGATAAGATGGAGTTTCCGGGTCAGTCTCAAGGGCAGGCCAGCACAGAGTGAGTTACAGTAGTCTAGCCTGGAGGTGACCATTGCATGGATTATTGTGGCTAGGTCAGGGTTTGACAGAAAGGGGCTAGTTGCTGCAATTTGCATAGATGGAAGAATGCCAGTCTGGCAACATTTGTGGCCTGGGCCTCCATGGACAAGGAAGTATCCAGGACCATGCCCAAATTCCTGGCAGTTTGTGCTTGTCAATATGGCCGAAACACATTAGGTCTATTTCATCAGCCTTTGTATTTTTATATTTGTATATTTATTTATTTTATTTATACCTTCAATTTCTAGATCGCTCATTTGTGATATTAATTTGTGTTTAATAAATACATGTATATTTTTGTATGTTTCATAATTAGATTTTTAAAGTTGGCCCTCTTCTATTCTTGACTAACCTTTTTAGGTTCTGAATTCTAGGTTTTAGGTTCAGGTTTTTTCCCCCCTTTTCCCTTTTTTGTCAATGGTACCCTGTCAAGAGTGTGGAGTTCGTGCCTCAACCTTGAAGGCACCCCCCCAGGCACAGACCCTCCATCTTTGTGGGATTTAGTCTCAGCTGGCTCTTTTTTAACCATCCCACCATGGCCTCCAAAACCACAGCCAAGTTATGCAGGATGGTATTTGGGTGGCTGTCCATTAACAGGTATAGCTGGGTGGCATCAGCATATTGATGACACCCCAGCCCGAAACGCCACACTAGCTGGGTGGGTCAATAGGTTGTAGCTGACCATGTCAAATGCTGCTGTGGGACTGAGTAACAACAGCAGCACCGACCCAGCCCCACCTTGATCCATCTGTCTGTTTAGATCCTCTGTCAGGGCAACCAATACCGTCTGCATCCTGTGGCCAGCGCAGAAGCCAAACTGGAATGGAACCAATGCTGATCTGTCACCCAGGAAACATCGGAGCTGCTTGGCTACTGCTCCCTCAATTACCTTACCCGGAAACAAAAACATTCAAGACTGGGCAGTAATTGGAAGGATTGGTAGGGTCCAAGGATGTTTTTTTTCAAGAAGGGTACCACCACAGTAATAGTAATCACTGTACAGCAAATTAATACATATTAATTTCTTCCACTGTGGTTCCTATCAATGGCTAAATGCCAACAGATTACTTCAATGAGCATTGTTTCTGTTCATTAAGGTTCTGCATGGATTGATTTATTTTTGTTCCTTTTGTCCCTTTTTAGTTTGTTTTCTCTTCCCAACATTTTGTTCAAGGGACCCAGAAGTTAGAGGCAAACACAGCAGAGTGCAAAATATACCTCCATTATCACCATCTCCGTTAAGTCGCTCGCTTAACAAAGTAGTCGGAGAGTGATTCAGCAAAGATTCAGCTTTATTCAACAACTCAAACACAACTCCAACACGGATCAACATCTGATAGCCAGAACAGCTTTTACATTGCAGCTGTCCTGCTTTTAAACTCTCCCGGCTAATGTAGCCATGCCTACTGTACATTTACCAACCAATAAGGTTGCATACATAAGGACCAATCATGGACGTTCCCACTCAGGAAGCTTGCTGAGATGCGATTGGTTAGGTTCTTCCTGGGCTAGCAATGTGATTGGATGTATTTGGATCCTAGCCCAGGACGAAGCTTAACATAGCACTTCAATTATGTTGTTCACATAGAGTTATGCATTCAATGACAGCTATTGAATACATTACAATCTCTATTGGAGAGAGATACAGAAAAAAGAAATTAACAATAGTGACAGTTCAAAATAGCAGTAAGATAATAACACTAATGTGTTGTGACTGATATTCTCTGTTCACTGACTGAGAGAAGGTACTTATGCAGGCTCTTCCTGACAGAAAAACAAATAGACTTCTACACAGTCAGAACATCTCTTGGTCTTTACTTTGAAGTCTTAGTGAACCAATTTCATTTTCAGTCATCATGAAAAGGTAAGCATTTGGGACTAATGAAATGTTTGAGTATATATGGGGTAGAACAATAGATTATGTTCTTTTAAAATCTCTCTCTTCATCCTTTTTTCACAGATTTCCTGCTTTTATCAAGTAAATATAAGTTAAGAAAGATCAGAATTACTGATATCTTCTCCACTGAGGGATGGATGGTCACTAGATGAGGAAATTGAAGTCCAGATCCAGTTGTTCTTTTGACAGGCTGAGTTTAGGGTAATACAAGTATGGAGTGTTTTTCCTCCCTGCATTGTTCCAGTTTCTTTTACAAAAGCGTGCTCTTATTATGATATCAATTGATAATAGTCTACAAGTGCAAAGAAGAGTAACACCTTTCCAGGTCAGGAAGTCAATGGATTTAGAAAGCCATACCTCTGCTTAGGATTGCCCTGTACATCTAATACAGGAACTTCATGAAAATGCTGATTTCATCAAATGGGAGTGCCTAGATATGAACATTCTAATCTTATTTTGACATTTTTTGGGTGGCCACATTAATTAATGGATCACTTACTCTTAGGGGGGGTTGTTTGTTTTTTAAATCTTCCTTGGAGTTCCTTTGCCATATATATTGCCATATATATCACCTACCATGATAAGTTTGGTGGATAGCACCACAGGATAGCACATTTGCCTCAGTAATGGCAAGAGTGTGGAGTTACCTCACCAGGAAAATTCACTTCTTCACTGATGGCATTTCAGTATTAGTTTATTAGATTTCTGTTATCTGCTTTTGAGTATTTCTTCATTGTCTGGCTGGTCATTTCATTTTGTTTGGATAATTATGTTGTTTTATTTATTTTTTTGAATTTTTTACTTGCTATGATCATTTTAAATCGATTGCTTTAAATTGATCCACAATTTAGGAAAATTGAACGATTAAATATAAACATTTTAGTGAAATATAAATAAAACTGCCTGATACAATTAGGGATATGTGAAACCTGCAGGAGAATTCCATTTTCAAATCCATATTCCTAATCATTCTTAATTCCACACAATGTAAATGTATTAACTGCTGACTCCCAATAAAGGTCCGAAATACTTTCATTTGTCTACATTTTGCTTCCCTTTACACAATGCATTTTATGAGTTTGACATTACATAAGCACTTTGTCATTTTCATGTATATTGGATAAGATTTTGTAAGACCACATGAAGGGGTTTGATGAGAAACAGTTGAAATTCAGTGAAGATAAAGGTATCATCACCTCGAGGCTAGACTACTGTAATGC
>NW_015172663.1:115631-129232 GCF_001447785.1 Gekko japonicus | reverse complement strand
CCCAGTCTTAAACAACAACTCACCCACAAAAATACAACAACTAATTTAAAGCCCTTTATGGCCAGGATCCGACTTACCTGAGGGACCGCCTTTCCCCATATATCTCCCAGAGAGCACTACGGTCAGGGAATCAAAATTGACTGGCCCTCCCAGGCCCTAAGGACACCAGGCTGGCTGTCACTAGGGCAAGGGCTTTTTCAGTGGTGTCTCTGTACTGGTGGAATGAACTCCTGGGGGAGATCAGGGCCCTGTGGGACCTCTTACAGTTCCGCAGGGCCTGCAAGACGGAGCTCTTCCACCAGGCTTTCATTTAGGAGCTGCCACCATCATTAGTTACCATCACTAGTAAAAACTGTAGAGCCTGGTTCCTGGTGAATTATCGACAGCTTGTGCGTGCCAAGCAAGTTCAATGCTGGAAATGAACACCATATGGTATGCACTCACACAGCAACGCCATTGTTATGCTATTGGAATAACATTGCTAGCACTTTAATATTTAATACTGTATTTTTTAATTAATTGTTTTAATGGCTTTGGTGATATGATTGTTTTAATCTGTATTTAATTTTGTGTAAGCTGCCCTGAGCCTGCTCTGGTGGGGTAGGGTGGGATATAAATTAGAATATAAATAAACAAATAAACGTGGACACTGGTACCAGAACTTGCAGTAAACCCAGATGCGAACTTTGCTGCCACAAAAACCCAGACAATACAATCACTGAACCTAAAAACATCGACTATACTATTTTAACACTGTATATGCCATTAAATGCCTTTCAGTTATCTACATAGGGCAAACAGGTCAAACCTTATTCCAAAGGATAAATGGATACAAATCTGACATCAAGAATCACAAAACTGAGAAACCTGTAGGAGAACACTTCAACCTTCCAGGACATTCAATGGTGGATCTCAAAGTAGCTGTTCTATTGCAAAGGAATTTCAAAAACCGAATAGAACAGGAGATTGCTGAATTACAAGTTATTACAACACTCGGGACAATATAACCCCCAGGGCTTTACAGAGATATCGGTTTCTTATCTCACTACACATGCTAACTCATTCAGTTCTCACATCTGTTTGTAAACTTTTTTATTATGCTGTAAGCTAATTTGCTGTTAGTCACAGATCTTACCAATAGTCTTCATCCAGTCTGAGGTATATTTATTGCTCACATGCATCTTGTCTCTAATTAGCCCTTCTTGGCAACACCCTTCCAACCCTCTACCTATATATAATGGTTGGTGTCTTTCTTCTTTTTCAGTGTACCTAAAACTGTGTGCGTGCACACAAAAGTTTATACCCAAAATAAAACTTTGTTGGTCTTAAAGGTGCCACTGGACTCACTTTAGTTTCACCTAAGACGTCTGTAATTGTTTGGTGCTATAGGTATTGAGAAGAGTGTATTAAGCCCCTTGACACAATTTAAGAAGTTAATTCTGAGTAGACACACACACTGTAAATGAATCACTGTTATACACAAATTTAGGCAAGATAACATGGCATTGAGAATCCTCATATGCAAATAAATGGAAAATAGTAGAAAATATTGTGAAATATACTCCCGCAGCTAGCCCTTGGAATATTAACAAATTAGTTTATAAAAACATTTGGTAAACTACAATACACATACAAACTTCCCTTGTGGCTGTTTCCATTTCCAGTCAGTAGGCAGCTTTTGTTCATTCAGTCCTTGACTATTATGAGTGATTCAAGGACACATCTAACGGTCTATGGATCCTCTTCACTTTCCCTGTGCTCTTTCCTCAAAATAAAAAATCTTCACCTGCTGGTGGAAAACAATAAAAATAGGCCAGTGGTATTTAACGTCTCTCAGATTGCATCATATTTGGCCACGGGTGTGATAGAGAGTATGTGGAAAATAGGTAGCTACATCATGGATTGTTGTTAAAACTATGAAAAAATACATCAGTTCTGGCTGAAAGTGGCTTTACATATTAGGGAAATTACTCATTAGGTGAGGTTAGATCCAGATATGATTTTATTAGGAAGCTTTCCAAAAATAAGATTAGAATTTACCTCACTATTATTAATAGCTGCAGAGTTTCTGATAGTAGCTGGGAGGGGGGGAACTCAAAGGTACTCACACTTTAAAAGTAATATAACAAAATATGGGAAATATTAATCCTTGGTAAAATTTCAGTAAAGCTGAAAATAGTCAACAGTGCATCACATTCCACAGATTTCTAAAACACATGAATTCATTGGAAAAATCAATCTATCATATAAGTGTCCACTGAAATATAGTTGTTTTAATATATGAATAGTGTAATACACTTGAAAAAACTATGAACGACCTTTAAATTTTGCAAAACAACTATTGGTATGCTACAATAGGGGTTTAGTTTTTAAGTTTCAGTGTTTGTTTAACCCATGATGCTATACTTGATCTTAGCCAAAAGTATGAGAAGGTGCTTTATGGATCATTGTATTGAAAATAAACTCTGATATGCTATCATAATGTTGTTCATATTTATTGCTTACTTTTAGTATATCTGTAATTTTATTGCAAAATCACAATTAAAATAGTTTTTTAGAAGTCCATCTTCCCTAAAGCACTGATTAGTGTCAGGCATATTCCATGTGAATAACTTTCCTGACATTTTTGTCATTTTGTAGGTCTCCATTCCTGGAGTTCTCCCAGTTTGCAGGTTTCCAGCTATATGGCAGTGAAGAGGTCCCTGCAGGAGGCATGATTACAGGCATTGGACGTGTTTCAGGGTGAGAGGTGCTACTGGAAGTTTTTTGTCTCTTCATTTCATTTTTGACTTCCTTGTATTTTGGAAGTGTTGATAAAACTGTCAAGAGACAGTATATAATAAGAGAACAAAAAGTGTTCTCTTGTTCTTAAATCATACTGCTTGTTATATCAGATCTGTCATCCAATATTTTATTTTGTTAGCAATCCAGTGTGCCTTTTGATAGTCAGAATGAGTTTATTGGAAATTGTCATGTTTTTACCTCAGGCTCTTAGTTCAAGAAACTCAGGAGGAAGGTTCTGAATAGTAAACAAAAACAAAAACAATCTCAACATAAAAACTCAACAATATCATGAAGAAGTGAACTTGCAGTTAACAGTAGAAAAGAGTAAAAGTCCAGTAGCTCCTTAAAGACTAACAAAATTCATAGTAGGGTATGAGCTTTCGTGAGTCTCACAGAAGCTCATACCCTACCACAAATTTTGTTAGTCTTTAAATGCTACTGGGCTCTTCCTCTTTTCTACTGCTACAGACAAACATGGCTACCCATATTGATCTAGCAGTTAATAGTTTGCAACAACAAGAAGGCCAGTTTAATGGCTACTTTTTATACTGTCCAGGAACTATTTGACAAAGAATGCTGCTTCCATTAAAACAAATGAGGTATGGCATACTAGTTTGGTAGCTGTGAGAAAGTAATGATGCATTGTAGCTTGGTGAAAGTAGGGACCACTCATAAGGGAGATCCAGACTTGGTTTTCCATCAGCAGAATGGAACTTTCTTGCCTCCCTACTCCCACAGTTCTCCATGAAATGCTGCTGCTGGAGCTAAAGGAAGGCTGGGTGATAATATTACAACAATAATGACATTAAACAAATTGAGAATTATGTATTTCACACAGAATGTTTATATTTCAGAGTGGAATGTTTGATTATTGCCAATGATGCAACTGTCAAAGGTGGAACATACTATCCTATCACAGTGAAGAAACATCTACGGGCACAAGAAATTGCAATGCAAAATCATCTCCCTTGCCTGTATCTTGGTGAGTTTCATTACAATTGCTATGAATTGTTGAGGGTCAAAGTTTAGGAGCTTATTTTTGAGGTGGTAGTGTCATGACACATCTGTTTTGACCTATGCATGCTTTGGTTATGGAAGCATGATGCTTTTTATACGGTACACATGGGTTTTTCTCATCCTTAAACATAATTAGGGTGAATTGAAGGTGCAGTTGGTGGATTTTTGTACATGTTCCCTACTATATTATAATGAAGAAGGATAGTAGAGGAGAATTACTGAGCATGTGCATGAAATATTAACTCAAGCTATATATAAATTTGGTTTTTGCTGGAGATGTTTTACCTATTATTGTTAGCCGCCTTGATCTAAGAGGAAAGGTGGGATATAAATGTTCTAATTAATAAATGTCAATGTATAGTGTTTTTGTTCTGTTACTAGATAAGTTCTTAAATTGGGGAGGGGATAGACAGAAATACTTAAAGCAGAGGCTGGCTTCCTTTCCTTTGTATGCCCTATGGTTTCCCTTGCTTTTTGCTTCCTTTGCGATATCACTGGCTTGAATAACGGCCTGTAGATGAAGAGATGAGGAGAGCTCTTCATCCAAGGCACCTTTGTGCAAGTGCTGCAGTTTGTAGTGTAGCAATGGCAGCAGCACATTAAGATACTTGAATGGAGGAACAGAGTGAGACTCTTTTCTCACTACCCAGTATGACAGTTAGCTAAATTATTTTGCTGTCCTTCCCTGATTACATGTAGATAATTATATTATTTTTAATCTTTACTGTTCCTTAGTTGATTCTGGAGGTGCAAATTTACCTCGTCAAGCAGAAGTGTTTCCTGATCGTGATCATTTTGGTAGAATTTTCTATAACCAAGCAATCATGTCCTCAAAAAGAATTCCACAGGTAACTTTGATTAGAAATAAGATAGCTAAATATTGGGTTATATATGTGGTTTTTTGCTAATCTTCTTCAGTCTTCTTCAGTTCATGTGTGATATTGTCCTGGTTTCTGATTTATTCCGTGAACAGCTACGCAGGAGTTCCTGATTTCTTGATTCTTTGAATCTTCTTTTAAGCCAACAAGGACTATTAGTGGCGTCTTTCATTTCTAGCTTTTGTGCATCCAGTCTTTGACTAGTATGAGTGATTCAGGGACACACCTAATGGTTTATGGGTCCACTTTTCCTGAGATCTTTCCTCAAATCCTCAAAACAGTTTTCAACATCTTGCATAAATTAATGCAAATGAATCCTGTCAAACAGTGCATAGGAAGCTATGGTTATAGATTTGAAAGGATATGAGTATTAGCCAATCAGTGCTGTGCTCAGGCAGCTTCTGCTGCAAACTGGCAGAACAACATTTCCCTGATCTTGAGGCCTGGAAAGAAAGATGTCTGATAATAATGCAATAAGTACTCTTAAATAATACTTCAGTGACTTCTATTTATAGATATTTTTGGTTATCTGACATAGTCCCTTGCAGAATCTCCCTTATAAATAAAAGCTGAATGGTGGTGGCACTTCTCTAGAACATTCCACACACTCCAAAATCAGTTCGCTCTCTGATCTGTCATTCAGAGGGTCTCCCTATCCACTGGCTGCTTTGCCTGAGTCCTGCCTCCAACATTCTAAACATTTTGCTAATCCTCTCCCCCCCATAGCCAGTCAGAAGTTATTTGCATATGCAGCCTTATTGGCCTCTTCCTCGGAATACAGAGGTCGTTTGCATATGCGACTTGATTGGCTTTTGCCTCTAACATTCTAAACAGTTTTGCTGTTCTGAGGTAAAATGTGTCCAATCTCCAGGTGAGGGCTGGAGATCACTCAGAATTACAACTGCTTTCCAGATGGCAGAGATCAGTTCCCCTGGAGAAAATGGTGGGCTCTGTATCCTTATATGCTGCTGAGGTGGCCCCCATATGACAGCCAATGTGACGTAGCAGTCAGGGCTTCAGAGCATGGGAGAGGCTGCAGGTGTGTGGGGGGTGGAAAGCTGAAGAGTGAGGGGGAAATAAAGGTAGGTTGATGATTGGCTGGGAAGAAGATATGGTTGCCAACTCCAGGTGGGAAATTCCTGGAGATGTGAGGGATGGAGCCTGGAGAGGGTGAGGTTTCAGGAGGTGTGGGACCTCGACAGGTACAAAGCCATAGACTCCACCCTCCAAACCAACTATTCCCTTCTGTGGAACCATCGTTGCCAATCTCCAGGTGAGGGCTGGAGATCACTCAAAATTACAACTGTTCTTTAGGTAGCAGAGATCAGTTCCTCTGGAGAAAATGGTGGACTCAGTGTCATTATACCCTGCTGAGGTCGCCACAGCAAATTGACACTGAGTGTCCAAGGCCGGGGCACCCGCCCAGAGCCTCTTTCTAGAGGCCGTTGTATTTATTTCCACAACGGGCCTCTTTCCTAGTCTAATATAATACATTGTTTTCCCTCCACCAACTCAAGATTGATTTATATAATTTTGTGGGTAAATAACTAATGTTCCTTTCTATTGATATTCAATAATGAATGGGGGGAATAAGCACGATGATGTTTATCAAAGTAGGATAAGACTTTTGTGCCTTTAAACGTCTTGATGGTATGAACATTTTACCAATGGTGCTTTGTACGTTTCTCCAGAAGACTTAATGAGCATAATGCAGGCTTGTTCAGTTAATGGTGAAGCCTGGTTGACCTTCTGTTTTATGAAATGAATTTGCTTTGAATAAGTAGCCATTGAGATTGCAGGAGCGGGAGGTGACATCGTTCTCCTTTTCTTCACTGCTGCCTGAAGCTTTCTCCATGTTGTAAAAGTAATGCTAGTTAAAATGTCATGCTTTGTTCTTCCCATTTCAAAGCCTAAGTGCTTCAATTGGGATAGTGTTTATATCTTGTACTGCAGGTCTTCTACTAACGACTGACTCTTGAAAAAGTGTGTTTGAGAAGAGCTTTCTGTTCATGCCATATTGCAACTACAGTACATTTTTCTTTGTTATAAAAGGTTTCCATTATTGTTCTACATACGAAAATAAATGTATCATTTAAGAAAAAATGTGCATTTTGTGTCTTGGCTGTCAACGGGTTTGTGCTGGATATACACACGTGCTGTGCTGGATATACACACCACAAAGTGGTGCCCGCCTTGCTACTCTAGTTCTGTTGGGACAAATGGACTATTGGAGCTGCATCACTGAGAAGTGCTGCTGCATCCTTGTGCTTTCCCCTGATTTTAGGGTAACTGTAGTTTGCACCTGGTATCCCTACACTAACATCAGCGTGCATATTTTAAAAGGCTAAAACAAAGGAGAAATACTTCCACTGAGCAGATTACAGTAGGTTCAGGTATAATGCCAAACTGTGTTTTGATAGTATGTGAACGAGTCTTGTGCTTGCATATTCTTTCAACATCCTTTCCCTCCTGGTGCAGTATGAATCGGTTAGTGACATCCAGTGTAGCAAAAATCATAGTTTGCCAAAACATGTATTATGAACCAGTGAGCTGTGGTTGCTATTAAATCAGTATTGCAAACTATAGATTATGGCTTGCAGTCCTGATTGAGAGGGCAAGTGCAAACTAGTTTATCTGTTTGGATGTGACAGCGAGCTGTGATTTGTACTGAAGAAGTACTAACCAATAGAATCACAGTTTGTAATAAGATGAGTGAAGAGGGAGCTTGCAAGACCTACAAGATCAAACCATGGTCATCTGAACTGACCCTCAGTTTAGATATGAGAGGAAAGTAAGAAGCAGTTGTTATATGTTGAGTTGCAAAACTGAAAGTAAATGCACATGGGTCATTTGTGTCCACTGAATCCTTCTGTCCTTTTCATTACTATTTCTGCTTATTCTTTCAGATAGCCGTGGTTATGGGCTCATGTACAGCAGGAGGAGCCTATGTACCTGCAATGGCAGATGAAAGTATAATAGTTGGCAAGCAGGGAACAATTTTCTTGGGAGGACCACCATTGGTGAGTGGGTGATTTTGAAAATACTACGGATTCCTTGCAAGTTTTTTGATACTACCGAAAATTACATATTTCTATTACAAACTTTTTTGTGGGAATTTGATAATGATCAGTGAAACAAATACATAGATCATACACAGGAAAGCATGTTAAACTTTGTAAAATTATATTTACTGGAAAAATATTTTATCATGCAAACTGAATGTATAACAATGGGGATGCCTTGTACATTACATTACATTGTTTAGCTGTGTCATTAAGTGTCTAAACTGGAAAAGTCTAGAAAGTGTTTGCATGCAAGGCTGAAAACGCATCAGTTGCTGCATATGGGGACTGTACTGAATGACTTCTTGTTGCTGTTGCTGTTGCTGCCGTTGTTGTTGAGGGGTTCAAATCCAGCATGTCCAGTACCATAGGAGAAGGCATTTTCCTGTCTTGCTATCTGAAATGCCTTAGCTGGAAGTACCAGCATTTGTACCCAGAATCTTAATAGACAGATGTACATTCACAATGTACTCTACAAATTAAGTTGAGGACACAGACAGGCATGATGCAGATCACAGATCTACATCTGTCTGTGTCTGTAAAAGCAAATTTTACCTATGTAAAGCCCTGATTTGAGAGGGGATCTAAACCTCACTCAGCATCATTACTTGAAACTCTACTCCCTATGCCTTTGTTAACATTTTAAAGGGGAGAAGAGATATGCCCTTTAAAAATGTCTTTTTTACCTTTACCCCATGCTAATATAACAGCACAGATTGCCCAGTTTTGATTAACAAAACCAAGTGGAGGATTAAAGTCCCTCTCCTTTCCCCACAGGGTCCTGGTTAATATCAAGGCTATTTCTCTTTTTAAAATATTATGTTAGTTCCCTGCCAATAATACAGTTGAGTGCTTAACTGGAATTCTTTGCTTCTTGTCAATAAGAAACATATAATATAACTTTTTGAACACCTGTAGTTGTTGAGAAATGCTTGAGTGAATTCCATAACCATATTTCTTTTTTACACACCAAGATGTCTTACAGCAGAATAAAAACATGTAAATAGTATTGCTTAGATTGCAAGAATGATGATTTTAGTATGCATAACGTTTTCCTCTGTCGGTGATGGTTTCTTGGTATAAAGTAATCAGCAAAGGAAGACATAGAAAATCAATAGCAACCTCTGGGTGACGAAAGTGTGCAATTTAGCACTAATTAATTTGTTATTTAATTTCCTCTTGGAATTTTAAACACTGATTGTGTCACTTTAGAATAATGGAAAAGAACAAGAGCTTATTGATTATTTGTAAGCCTAGCGTCTTTTTCAGAATCAAGGTTTTTTATACAAGTGGTCGTTGATACTGCTGGCAAGAATAGTTACATCTCCATCCCCAGAACTTCTCCTCTCTATCCAAATCAGTATCCCCAGTTGCATGCCTGTTATTTCCGACAGGGTAATTTGTTGTCATTTTGTACTCAAACTCCAGGACCAAGCTTCTCATCTTTCTTCTAAAGCATCCCTTTCCTTTGATAGCATCACCATGCACATGGTTAATCTGGTTATCTTTAATTTATCCCTTTTCTTTGCTCACCATATTCAGTCTGTTTTGTTGCTTCTTTGTTGCTTCATCAGTATGTTTTGTTGCTTCTTGCATAAAATATTGCAAAAATGTAGATTTGAGTCCAGTTGTACTTTGGAGACCAACAAGAGTGTCAGGGTATAAGCTTTCAAGAGTCAAAGCTCCCTTCGTCAGATACAAGTAGAGTAGAAATGAAAAACTCGGAGTCCTTTTATCCTAGTCACAAGATAAGAGGGGTGTTGTAAAGAACAATTTTAAATTATGCAAAGATGCAATGCTGTATAGAAATATTGATTCCTAAAGGTTTCCTGCCTTCCCCTGGAATGTCTTGCTGATACCATGCTGTGCATTGTTCCTGTTGAAGCCAAATGGCCTCAATAGCCCTGCCATATAACCCCACATTCTTCACACTTCCATGCTGACAGAGATCAGATGTCCTCTGCCAAGCATGTCAGAAGCTCACGTAGCCGAAGCATGTCAGAAGGCACGTAGCCCATGGACTAGCTGGAATTTGGGGGTCACATGACTGCAGGTGTGGCCTTCAGAGCTCTAGCCATTCAGATGTTGCACCCATGGCAACTCAACAATTGGACACTCCTATGTCTACTCCAATTTGCTCCTGGTCAGGGCTAATTTGCGACTAGATTGGGGTTTTTAACTGTCTGATCCCTTGGAGGAGAGCTCTCTGTTCCTGTTTGTGAGATCTCGGATGGACACCTGAAATGCTGTCTTGCCATCAGAGGTCATTTCGGGGGGGAACACGGGGGAACGCAGTTCCCCCGGGTGAGGTACGGGGGTGGGGCATATGACAAAGCCCCGCCCCCTGCTTCCGGCCGCCCCGCTTCCGGCCCTCATTCAGCCAGGAGGAGGCAGGAGAAGAGTGAGGGTAAGTTGCTTCCTCCCTGCCTCTCCCCACCCCTGCCTGCCTGGAGCCAGGGAGGGCCTTCGCGGGGGTCCGGCGGTGGACCTGCAAGGCCGGCGGTGGCGGCCGGGACCGTTGGGGGCAGGGTGTGTGGCCTTATGACACATTTCCGGTGATGTCAGGGGGTGTGGCCTTATGACACACTTCCGGTGATGTCAGGGGTGTGGCATATGCTAATGAGTTATGCTAATGAGTTCCCCTAGCTCTTTTTCTACGAAATGACCCCTGCTTGCCATGCTGTCTCTGGGAGAGACAAAGAACTCCTTTGTGAGGCTGAGCACATGGCTGCACGCTTGCACAAAGATGGGACCTAATTGGACTGTATTCTTGGACATTCTTGACTATGGATCATCCTGGTAACTATGCATATCTTTTCAATGTTTAGTGAGGGCCAAGAGCCATAAGTTTTTTGTTTTGAAATCCTTGTAGTCTAATTGCTAAGTTCTGTGCTGAATAAACTTATCCTGGTTTCTAACTTGTCTGATGTTGTAACTGGATCTCAAGGCTAAACTCCTGTGCCTAGCTGGCCACATGCTACCTATGTAAGATTAAGTGCATCTCTGAGCTAGAGTTGCTAATGTGTTAAGTCCCAGAGGCCAGTTAACACTCTGAACTTTGCTCTTGGGCTGGAAGGGGACTCTAGTTAAAAAAGGTTCTGGTGGCTTTTGTTCTGAAATCCAGAGAGGGTAGCATACCTTTCTGGGTTATTGTTTAATGTACTGAAAAGTATAGGCTTGCCCCTCATTCCTGGACAGGCGTGAGGGCATGAATCCTATACAAATGCATATTGTAATCAGCTTGATTAGAGCAGAGGGGAAATGTTTGGGGGCAGAAAATTAGCAGGAAACATTTCCCAGTCTCTTACGTTTGGTTGAGGACACTTCTTCAATGTTAAGCACATGGTGTGGCATTATATCTGCACCAAGCTGAACATTAACAATGGCTGGTTTTAAACCAGAGTTCTACCAACTTCAGACTCCCTGTTTTAAAGATAACCAGGATTATCTCTTCACAAATCCAGACCTGTGGACTTGTGAGATCCTCAGCCTTGAGAAATATCAAAAGTAGATTGCAAAGAGCCAAGAATAACTGAAGAGTTTGTATGAAACTTCATAATTTGCCAATTTATTTCTGGTAAATTGAAAAAAAAATCCAATGGATGACTTTATCTATCAGCTGCTGTTCTGAAGTGTCGCTTTTATCTTTAGGTTAAAGCAGCAACAGGTGAGGAGGTATCAGCAGAAGATCTTGGAGGTGCTGATCTTCACTGCAGGTAAAATAAAATACACACCACAAGTCTAAGTTTTGCTAGATTGAGCATGTTTTCTTAATGGTGGCATCTGCTACTACTATCTGTGGATTTCATGCTGATGTGTTTCTCTGTTGATGTAATTAATATATTTCTCAGATGTTGTTTGTGTCTTTGGTAAGACCTACAATGTTTCAGGGTTTATGAACATTTGATATATTACTCCAGTAAAACTTTCTCACTGAATAGAAGATAAAAATGCCTGCTTATTAATACGCTATTGTCCTGTATTTATTCTGTGCAGAAAATCTGGAGTTACTGATCACTATGCTTTGGATGATGATCATGCACTTCATTTAGCTAGAAAGGTGGTGAGAAGCTTGAATTACCAGAAAAAAGTAGATGTAAGTATAGTTTTTAACTAACTTCTATACACACCAAGTACTATAACATAAAGCTGTATTCTGCTACTGCTAGATTATTGTAGGATATGCCTACAGATTGCAATGCTATGGAAAATTCCCTATTTAAAGTTTTGAGATGATGTATAACTAAGTACAGATATACACCCTGGATCTCTTAGCTTTGGGTAAAAGATTGGAAGTGGGCTCCAGGTTCATACACTCCTTCCTCTCAGTAATGTTAATTTTTTCTTTCCTTTGTCAAAATTATCTGTAGTATAGTGTAGCCATCATCCCCAAAAGTCCTGTGATTTTGGCCTCATGCAAATCCAAGTGATTGTCAACCAATCAGAACCTATGGAACTTCTCTGGATGGGAAGTGGTGAGCCAGCCTCAACTTAAGGGAAAAAAGTTTTTGGTCAGACAGGGAATTTTGGCGGCTCTGGATTAAAGCATCAGTTTAGCCAGGCTTTTACTTGGGTTTTAGTTAGGGTTTAGGGGTTGATTTAGGGATGAAAGTTTGTTTTAGTGAAACAAATCAGCATCTTATTAAAGGTCCAACATTTCTAACTTACATGTACAGGTTCTGTGGACAGGAGCTCTGTGTTAAAAGAGCAACTTTGAACCTGGAGAGGATCCTTTCTGATATGGAAATAGATTCCCAGGAACCTAGTCAGCTGAGTTAACCTGTCTGGAGAAAGGGGAATCCAGTCTCCCCCCAGGGAGCTACGGACTGAGGCTCAGCTTCAGAGTGGTTACTTTCTTTGGGGAAAAGTTTGTAACTTATGCAGATGATGTTGAGAGCCAGTTTCACCTTATATAGTGCAGCCATCCACACAAAACATTTACTCTATTAAATACATTATTTTCTGTTAAATAAACATTTGATGTTCATCTCCATCTGTGTCTGTCTAGTGAAATATCTATGAAAAAGCTATTTCTGTTTACCTCATAAATAATTACAGCTTTGATCTAGCAAGTTTCCAAATAAGAGACCTTTAGGGAGCACATTGCTTATATACCAACAATCTTTGAATCAAAGCTTGTGTCCCCCTTTTTATTTGATTGTGGGCAGTTGGGATTTAAAGAATCTATAGGAGAGCCAGAGTATGGGGCTGGACATTATTCAGTCCCATGGGCGTTGTCTCAAAGTCCTCTCTCTCTCCCCTACTCCCATAACTGTCTTATGTCTTAACAAAAGCTAATCAGGATTAGCTGTTCATAAGTGTTTGAAACTAGGATTTAAAACTGGTTTGCTAAATCTTGTTCATGTAAACTCTGGTCATGTTAACACTGACTGGATTAAAGATTATGGCCTGTTTTGATCAACAAGTGAACTTGGGTTTTGGCATCAGGCAACATGTTCTTATCCTTCTACCCCAATTTTCACACTCATATTCCCACTCTCCTCTTCCCAGTTCTAACATTATACATACATTTCCATCAAGGTTAAAGTGAAACCAGCCATGTTCCTAATCCCACTTTGAGAACCCTGATTATATGATTTCAGAATAACTTCAGGGCTCTTTGGTCACACATAATGCTTTCACTGGGTAGTGGTAGGAGCAGAGTGCATACAGACCCGTGACCTGTTCCTCCTTTTTTATCCTGAGTTGAACCAGTGCATCAACAGCATAACATAGCAAGATATGTGTGGGACTGAAGGAAAGAGACTAGAGGAAATGTGTTCTAAAAATCCACAAGTTTAAAAAATGAATTGTGATTAGGTTGCTAAGTTTGAGTCTGTTCATTTGTAACTGGTTTTTT
>NW_015172663.1:74797-115555 GCF_001447785.1 Gekko japonicus | reverse complement strand
TAGTTGGAGAACAGCTTAAAAGAAATTTTGATGTCCGAGAGGTATACATTTAAAATTTAGTTACAAAACCATGTGTACATATAGGTGTCCTTGTGCGCACATGCAGAGGCTCAAAAACTATAATTATATTGTCCATCTCACCTTATAGTCCTTCACTGGTATTACCTTTTTTTCCAGGAGCTAAATTCACACTTACTTAACAAACAGCCCTTTCTTGAATGTTCCTGCTAATTTTTCTCTCATCTACTGATCACTTATTAATTCTTTCGTTGGTGGGTAATGGTGAATCACAAGAGTGCTGTGACTAGATGAAAATTTCAGCATCAAACTTTCAAAAACTAAACTAAGCAGAAGCTTTTCATCACTGGTATTGAACAAATTTGATGTGCTGATACAAAACAAATTAGTTGATTATTTTAATGTTTGGGCCAATCCGTTATTAGAAAATTACAAGTGGGGGTCCTGCAGGGACATTTCATTTTCTCCTCCCCAATGATGTCCTCTTTTCCTTCCCTAGCAGCTTCCATAGCCTATCCTTTTTTCCTGTTTCCTACTCTCCTTTCCACTCACCAGCCAATCTGCCTTAGTCTTCTAGAGATTTGGGGGTGGAGTTTGGGGAGGGATCTCAGTGAAGTATAATGCCTGAGTCCATCCTCCAAAGCAGCCATTTTCTCAAGGAGGACTGATTTCTGTAGTCTGGAAAGCAGCTGTAATTCTGGGAGAGCTCCAGCCCCCACCTGGAGTTTAGCAACCCTAGTTGTGTGGTGCCAGTTGCTGGGCTGAGCTGCAGGGTGCTGGCCAGGCCAGCCTGGTGTGGGAGGCACCTTACTTTCCCACATATCTCCCTTCCCACACTATTTCCTCTTTCCTGGCTATTGGTGGCCTTCATATCTTTAACGTTCCCTACTTCCTACTCTCCTTCCCACCTACCAACCAGCCTACCTTTATATTTCCCCCCATGTTCAAGTATATGTATGTACTTCATTTATATTCCGCCATTCTCCATACTGGGGAACCAAAGCAACTTACATCATTTTTCTCTGCTCCATTTTATCCTGACAACACCTCTGTGAAGTAGGTTAGGCTGAGAGTTTGTGACTGGCTTAAGCTTCCACAGTTCCTAGTCTGAAACTCTAACCGCTGCACCACAATGGCTATTGTGGGTTGGCCTCTGTTGAACAGTAGCAAGCAGCAGGGCATTGGTGAGTCATGCAAGTTGCCGGTGGTTGCTGCTTGGCCTCGCCGTGATGCATCCGCCCTCAAAGGCCAAAACATTCCTGGAAATGGCCCTGCCTTTAACTGACAGAAACCTAGGCCTGAAGGTAGAAATAGTGGCTGAGTTCAGACTGGCAGTTTGAAGCGGGAGGGAGTCGTGTCAAAAAAGACCCAGAACAAACTGTTACGGGTTTTCTCGTTCACACTGCAGCGACTGATGCGGGAGCATAAACGCATAAGCGCACAAGAAAAATGTGGCTTTCGGTGTTCACACTTTGTTGGTGTGGGATAATCGTGCTTTCCAGGGTTTGATACCACTTTCACCTGGTATCTTTTAAACTCGGCAGGGAAGCGTTACGAGACGGGTTGAGTACAGCTGGGGAACGCCGGACAGATGTGCCCGTGTGAACGGCCCCTTTAATCCAGTTGTGAAACGTTTCTGAAACGTCCCTATATCAGGGCAAACTGCCAGTCTGAACTTGGCCAGTTTTATGGTTGCCTAGCAGTGGCCACTTAAGGGCATTTGTGTATTAATGCTACAGGTGGGGCTTCTATAATTTTTGATGGTTTACCCCCCTCCCATTGAGATTTCAAATTTTTCTGCAAACCTGGGGCTTTTCACAGGTTTGTAGAAAGATCTATCTTAGCTGTCCATACCCCAATCTCCAGAATTATATATCTATAGATTGTGCTTTTTTGAGCATTAGGTATATTGATGCTATGAATAATCTCTACTGCTAGAAATCAGTGGCTTGGGTTTAGCAATAATTTCTGCTGACGGAAAGGATGTCAGTCAGTGGAGTGAGACTTCCCCAATGCTCCTCACGCTTTAGACCCAAATCCCCACTCCCCAAATCCTGAGAGGTAGTCTTGCAGGCCTGCAGCTGGAACGGGCAATCAGCGAAGATCATCTCCCGTCTCCATTTGCAGAAATCCACTGGATCCAAGCCAGTGTTCTCTCAATGGTAATTCCCAGCGGCCTCAGGTTCCCACTTATCTCCATCAGAATGAATGTGGATTGCTTAGCTCTCCAAATAATACTGGTACATGCTTCAGGGGCAGAATGTTATGATTCATATAGTATAGCTGAAATTGGCAAATTGGAAAATAAGTGCATTGAGTTTGATCCAGACTAAATTGGCAACTTCCATTGAATTCTCCCTTTCTGTTGCAGACTCCCCTCATGTTGTTCATCAGGGGCCCCTATCCCTGCAACGTTTTGTAGAGATCATTGGATTGGAAGGGGGCAAGGCCAGAATGATCTGTTCTGCTGACTGAGCATTTAGTCTGGATCTAACCCATTAGGCTTTTCTGCTGCTTTGAGGCCACCTTCATTTTTCTGTATGATACCAGGCACAAAACGTTAGACAGTAAATTCTGCTTTCCAAAGATATCATTAATTTCCAGGATTCTGGTGTTTGAAAGACACTGAAATATCAGGTGGGTAGCGTGTTGCTCTGAAGCAGCAGAACAAAGTTTGAGTCCAGTGGCCTCAACAAAGTTTTGTCCTGGGCATAACCTTTCGTATGCATACACACACTTTGTCTTCTTCTGCCACTGGACTTCAACTTTGTTCTACTGAAATATCAGTGTGTGAAAATTATAATGATGTTCTTATTTTCCTAAGATATCATTAAGAAAGGTCTAGGTTTAAAAATTTTCAAAGATTGCAAAAATCGCATTAAACTTTAGCTGTCTGTCTATCATCTAGACCACTCTGCCATGATTTTCTGTCTCTATAATATTTTAACGGTTTGTTTGTTAATTGGGGATCCAGAACCACCTGCTACCGGTCAAAGTCACTTAGATTTTCCATACAGGTCATTGGTGTGGATCCTTCAAAAATTGATTCCCAGGGTCATGGGACTCACATTGATTAACGACCATGTAGGTGAGGAAGGGAGAGAAAGGTGAAATAGCTTTTTTGCATTGATGAAGCTGGTGCTTGTGGAAGAGGAGGGAGGGGGGGTGAAATCACACACCCTTCATGTAGTTTCTTCCAGATCCATTGTTGTTATTAATATATGTGAATGCCACAACCCTGGGAATTAAGTTTCTGCTGAAGGGAGGGGAACACAGGAAAGATACTTGTACCCATGGATTGTAGGTTTTGTCCCATTGTCAGTTTAATTGCATGTGCATGAATTCATAAGGCTAGATCATATGTTTCATCCCTCTCACAAAAGCAGCACTTCTCACATGGGATTTCTACCAGTTCACCCCTTCTATTGTAGGCGCTCCCATGCTTTCCCCAGTCCCTGTGAGCAAAGTTTAATACAGATGTCTACCTCAGAAAGGGATAGGTAGGAAAGTTCCATTCTGCAAGTGCTCTTGTGCCCACAGTGCCTAGGATAAAACATAAGGAGATAAGTGAAGGGGAAGTTGGTGATATAAAATATTTAGCATATTGACTTTAGTGGGTAAGTTTGGGCAAGAGATCTTCGGGTTTACTTCCCTTAATAATGGGGCTATCAGTTTTAAGCTCTAGCGAGCCATCTGACATCATTAGAGCCAATGCTCCCTTTAAGCTGTGGAGTGTTGTGAGCAAAAATTCTACTTTGTGAGCTACTGACATTAAAGTTGTGAGTGAGCAATTTGGCTACTGCATACATTAGTTTGCTCTGGAGCCATCCTTCCTGAGCTAAGACAACAATGTGTGAGCTGGATGCCAAAAAACTGTGAGCTAGCTCACACTAACTCAGCTTAGAGGGAACACTGATTAGAGCTCATTGATTGGCCTTGCCAGGGAATCCAGTTTGTTGTTGTTGTTCAGTCGCACAGTCAAGTCTGACTCTTTGCGACCTCATGGACCAGATCATGCCAGGCCCTCCTGTCTTCCATCGTCCTCAGGAATTTGCTCAATTTCATGTTTGTTGCATAGGGAATCCAGTTACTATGCATCTAATATCAATCTTTTGTAAAGAGAAGATATAGTTAAAAGCATCTTAAGTTGTAGTGAACTACTAATAATGTCTTTTTTCTGCTTAAGGTCATTGCTAGAATTGTAGATGGAAGTAAATTTGATGAATTCAAGGCCTTATACGGGGATACAATAATCACAGGTATTATGTTAAAGTAAATTATGTATTATAGAACTGCCCTCCACCTTTATAGCTGTATTTGTTTTGCATGCTGAATTTCTGTGCTGCCCATTAAAATATTTTACAGTAATTTGGGGGTAATAGATATTTGAATTTTTAAGAAGATTAGAGCCAGAATACTCAAACAATTTTTACAAATATTAGTGAAATGTTGTAGGTTTTGTGCCCTCTAAGTTGTAACTATGAAACAGAATCTTAACCTTGGTGGAGGGACACACATTCAGACCTATGAAATCTCTGGTACCAGAATAATTGGTGGAATTGATATGGCTATACCTATGGCCCATCACTAATACCAGTAATACAATTACAAATATATAAGGAAACAACATCTGGTTTTAATATATGAGTACTTAAGATCTTGTATATTCATCTAGTATATGAATGTGTGTCTATACTATATTGATAATTGTGACCACTGAGGAAGGCCCTTAGGGGCCGAAACACGTTTGGTCTTCAGTAGGAAAGTGTTTACCCATCATATGTAATAGTATTGGATAAGTTTTTATAAGTCTGATACTTAGATAAAGATTTTTATCAGTATATGTTTTAACATATGTACACCCTAATAAATATTTGTACTTTTATAATATACATTGTTAGCTTAGCCCTTTTGTTCACAGTAACTATGAAATGAACATGCAGTTTCCTCTTCGTACTTTTCATTTTATTCAGGATTCGCTAGGATATTTGGTTACCCTGTAGGAATAATTGGAAACAATGGCGTTCTTTTCTCTGAATCGGCAAAGAAGGCAAGTATAACCCAGAAAATCACTAAAGCTCTGATTTTCTGGTCTATTTGTTGATGAGAACCAAAAGAAACTAATAGACTGAAAGCCAAAGGGGATAATTAACTTTTTCGTAATAACTGATGATAGAAAATAATGTAGGCTTGGATCTGGAGAAATTAGGGAACAGACTTTGCCAACTTCCTCTTCTTGCTGCATTCCAAGGTTGAAAGGGCCCTTTAAAATCCTTGCTCCAAGGCTAGGCTGTCTGGAGAGATGATCCTGTGTAACAAGAACAAATGCAATATGTAGAAATGTTGAGTCTCTATATTGATCACGTGTTTCAGTTTAGATGTAGTTCTTCCATTAGTAAAACAAACACACCATTTTGAAATGTTAGACATCTCTAGTTCAGCCTTTCTGATATTGATATTCAGAACAGCAGCAAACTGTTACCTCAGTAACTACCACCTTCCATTTGTCACACCTGCATGTGTTAGAACTGACTTTAAAGCTAATGCAACACTTTTCAGGGAGTAAGTGCTTTACATATCACCTTTTTATCAGATAACAGACCCTAATTAGGAACAAGTATTTTAAAAACCTTCTTGTCACTGCTTTGAGGGGAAATAATTAGAGTGTTATTACAGTAAGGAAAAATAACAAACTCCAAGTGTTAGATCAGTTACAATGGAGGGAATTGGGCAAGTGCAGTTTTGAGCCTGTATGCTTGTTTTTTAATTAGAAAAAAATAGTATTACGTATAAAAGGCAGTAGCTTGCTAAATACTGGCTTGGAAACACTCATTTGTTTTAACAATAGGACTGTGGAAGAGCTGTTTGTTATCTGTCAATAGATCAGCTGTCAATCTTCTATTAATTTCATAGGCGACCCACTTCATTCAGCTTTGTTGCCAGAGAAATATTCCCCTTGTGTTCTTACAAAACATCACAGGTGAGATGAGCCATTAAAGGAAAATGTGTTATTTGAAGCTGCAAACCCATAATTCAGTCAGTGTGTAGCAGTAATAGATCCATTCCTATCCCTATTTATAACAAACTTCATCTGTTGTGGAGGACTGCTGTGGAACTGGCATTAAGAAACCAGTTAATAAAAAATAGTATATTATTACATATTGTGGTATTATACATATTGTTGTAAGAAATGTATTATTATATCTCTAGTATATGAAGTGCCATAGAAATTCTGCCCTGCAAAATGATAGAATAACAAAAAGAACAAACCCTGCCCCTTAGACTTAAAACATCAAAAGTTGCTCTTACAATTCATTAGGTTTTATGGTTGGTAAAGATTATGAAGCTGGTGGAATAGCAAAAGATGGAGCCAAGATGGTGACTGCTGTGGCATGTGCCAGTGTACCAAAGATAACAGTAATTATTGGAGGTTCCTATGGGGCTGGAAATTACGGAATGTGTGGAAGAGCATATAGGTAAGTATGTGTCCCAAGAGAAGTGGTAAAAATTATTTTAGAGACGTTTGTAGTATCCCAGGTACTAGTACAGTAAAATAGGTCAACTCAGGATGACCACAAAGCCTTCTGGCTACTTATATATCAATGAGGAGTGAGATGGGCAAATGTGCCGCTGAATTAGTTCTTAGGTAGTTCTGCATACATGAGACGCATGCCACTTCGTATGTGTTATACTGTTGCAACTATCTTTAAGAGTTGCCAGGATCTCTGATAACTGGGAGCCACATTGAAGATTTGTATTGAAAATCCTAGTATCCTTGTCTTGGGGGTCAGGGCTTATGGCTCTGAAGTCTTCTGCTGCTTTCATACGTTGCAGATTGCACTGGTAACAAGAATGGTAGTGTGTGGTAGCTGGAGAAAGTAATTTGCCAGTATCAGGTATACCTATTCTATATCAGCTTATGTTCTCTCTCTTCAGTCCAAGATTTCTTTTTATGTGGCCAAATGCTCGCATCTCAGTGATGGGAGGAGAGCAAGCAGCAACAGTTTTGGCAACAATAGCCAAGGACCGAAAAGCAAGGGAAGGGAAGCAGGTAAGTGTTCTCTACAGTTAGCCTTTGTTAAGAAGATGGAATTGAATGCTCATAACTTGGTACCATTGCTTCCTGTGATTTCCTGGTATGACCAAGTCATTGGTAATATTGTGCCCAATAGCAGTAATTTGAGGACATTGAGACTGGACTGTAAGTGGAAACAGAGGTGCTTTAGAATAAGTAGAGGAAGTAGTATTCTTGCCTGAATCAGGAGATACCTTTTGCCATTCTCCCTCATTCTATAGGGTCAGAAACCAGCTTAGATGTGCTAATTTGACAAAGGATGCAAATGTATACTTGCATCCGATGGAAGAAGAGAAGCAGGAGATTCACTTTTGTGTAATTAGTTGTGCTGGTTTTGTGAGTCCATACTCTGCTAACCACAGAAACGTCTTCGGACAGCGCTGGCTCTTCGGCTTTGAAACGGAGATGAGCACCGCAACCCTAGAGTCGGATTCGACTGGCTTTCGAGCAAGGGAACCTTTACCTTTACCTTTTACTCTGCTAACTGATTAGTCTGGTTTCCAAAAGCACTTACGAATTAGTGCAAGTGCTGCTGAAGATTGGAGTCTTGATTGGCTGGAGTCATCTGGACACTTCATTACATACCTGTCTGCCTAACCTGTGTGTGTTTAGTGTCATCAAGTCACTACCGACTTATGGCAATCCTATCAGTGTCCTTCGAAATGTCCTATCGTTAACAGCCTTACTCAGGTCTTGAAAACTGCCTGACCTAGTACATGTCTTTACCTACAGTCTTTGAACTACTTTGAATCTAGATGGCAGTGCTGCTTCAGCAGTGATTAAAATGAATGTGTATGGTATGAAGGTACTAGTCCAGGTTTTAGGCTATCATGGTGTTATGAGCTTTAAAAGTTTCAAACGTCTTGCTTGTGTTGCTGCTGCTAACATTTTCTATACTCTACTTGATCAAGGCCTATGCTGTAGGCCAGTCTTTGCTGTAACATTTTCTGTGTTGTGTCTACACCATCCTCTGGTTAGTGGAGCAGATCAGTCTCCTTGAATGAACCTCCATGTTTAGAGGCAGTAAACCTCTGAATACCAGTGCAAGGAGGCAACATCAGGGGAAGACTTGGGCCTTTGTGCCTTGTTGTTGCTCCTCCAAAGGAACTGGTTGGCTACTTTGTGAGACAGGATGCTGGACTAGATGGACCATTGGTCTGATCCAGCAGGGCTCTTCTTATGTTCTTATGTTAACTTTTCCTTTGAATCTGTTCTTTGGAAATGAATTCACTGGGGATAAAAAGGGTGTTCCTTGTGAGAGCCTGCTATCTCCTAGCAGGAGTATAGAAGTATCCCATCAATGCTGACTGCAGTCCAGGAATATTTATGCAGAAAAAATTCCATTTGCCAAGAAAGTTTCCTTTACAAAATTATGTAATCGGTCAGTCCCAATAGCACCACTTCAGTGTATTTAAATATTATTTGTATTGATCTTACAGATTTAGAATTTTTTTCAACATCGAATCTATATAAATTAATATTTTAGTGTCATGAAAGTATTGGTGGTTGTTTTAATGGAGACCCTACTATAAAATATGGTCAAAAATGTCTGGTATTTTGTTAATACCTGAAGTTGGGACTTACAGCTTAATTTTCTGCAGTTAACTGAAGAAGAGGAAAAAGCCCTAAAAGAGCCAATCATTAGAAGGTTTGAAGAAGAAGGAAACCCTTACTATTCCAGTGCACGGTAAGACAAAAATAAATGCTGAATATGATCTCTGTGTTAGTACACATGGTAATTATTTTGAGTGGTAATAACACTGAAACCTCTTGCCAGTGGTGGCTGAGCTGTCTGTATGTCACAGTGGAGCAAACTAGGCAATGCATAACTTTCTCATTCTTAACCCTATACAGTTTGGGACTAGCATACCTGAAGGACTGCCTCCTCCCTTATGAAACTACCCTGGCCCCTATGGTTATCTTTGGAGGCCCTGCTTCAGGTGCCCCCACCTTCCAACATCAGGCAGGTGGAAACCCAGGAGAGGAACTTCATGGTTGTGGCTCCAAAATTCTGGTACTCTCCCCCCCAGGGAGATTCATCTGTCCCCTTCTGTTGCTGTCTTCTGCCAGTGGGTGAAGACTTTTTTGTTTCATTTGGTGCTCCCTCAGTGCTTTTAATGGTTTTAAATGTGATTTTATTATGTATGTTTTAATTTGCTAGGCATCTTGGTCGCCCTTGTGAGGGCAGAAAGATAGGATATAAATTTTGTAAAATAGATAAAATTCAGGTCAATCAGTGCTTAGTTGGATTGGATGCATTTTAGTAATTTGCATGACATTATTCATGTACAAGTAGTGTTCAGTCTTGTACATCTGTGAAATCTTTATGAGGTTGTTTATTACCCCTGTTATGCAGACAAGGAGCTGAGATTAAATGACACGAGCATTCAGTGTATCCAAATTTGCAGAGAATATGAGTTTGGATATTTGGGAACCAAGTCTAGTACTCTGTCGGCTGCACTATGCTGACTTTCGGTAGTCTCTTGGAGATAGATTTGGATTTATAAAACAACATGAGAGTAGCAAGCTTCTCAATTAATATTAGTAGAGCACAGTGCATCTGTACAATGTAATTTATGTCACTGTACTAAATCTGCATTTTATGCTAACTGCTGGTTTGTGATGATCATTTGAGAAACATGTTCAAACAACCACGTAGAGTGAAAGTAACAACAGAGTTGTCTTTTTTGATAATACTACTCATATGTTTCAAGAGCTGCTTACTATTGCTGATAGACTTCACTCAAGTTTGAATTGGCCTTTTGTAAATGTGACTGTTGTAATTTATTAGAAGGCGTTAATACATCTAAGCTTAAATGCAGAAACCTGTTATTGACTTTTCCTGTCTATATGCCAATACCAAATAATTAAGAAGATTTATATAACTTTTTAGACTTTATAAAATTGCAAAAAGGTTTTTCAGCATTCTCAATTATACAATATTGTAAAAAAAGTCCAACATAGTCCAACATAATGAATACCCGGTTATGAACTCATTTCAACTTTACAGTCTTCCTCAGATGTAATCCTATATCGTAAGGAGGTGTCAGCTTCTTAATCCAGCTCAGTATTGTAATTTCCTTCATAATATCCTGGAATAAACCATAATCAATGAAAATTCACATGTAGCTGCATGGAAATTAGTTATTTTAAACAATAATGATTTAATAATTTAGTTTTTAGAAAACTTACTTCTGGTTCCATAATAAGTGTTTATATGGGGAGCAAGCCAACAGGTTCAAAAAAGCCTCCTGGATTTTGTTGGCTGTGCTCTCCTAAGCACTATTTATTTTAGTAGTAGCAAACCAGTCCTTATTTCATTGAAATAAGGAAATTACAATACTGAGCTGAATTAAGAAGTTGACACCTCCTTACAATATAGGATTACATCTGAGGAAGACTGTAAAGTTGAAATGAGTTCATAACCGGGTACTCATTATGTTGGACTATGTTGGACTTTTTTTTTACAATATTGTATGAGAATGCTGAAAAAACTTTTTGCAATTTTATAAAGTCTAAACAGTTATATAAATCTTTTTAATAGTGTTCATATCACAGGGTTTGCTTGTGTGTTTTTCCTGTTGGATACCAGTGATCCCTCTTGTTTTGTGCAATACCAAATAATTATGCTGAGCTAGAGCAATCTGCCTTTTTGAGGGGGTGTTGCCATAGCAATTATGAATTGCTGCTGATTTGTTGTGTACCTTGATAGCAGCCTGTCTTGTGTTCTTTGCAACTAGTTGAAAAGAGATGGTCCTGAATGATGATGGACTTTACAAGTGGTGTAAATCAAGAGTGCTTCATTAGAATTGGGAGAAATAAGGTGCAATTAGATCAGCTGAGGATCTAACCTTGTGTTTCTGTTGCAAAATGTCATCTGTCTCCTTAAGGCACAAGGGACAAATGAATGTATGTATTTTCATCTTTTATTCGTGGATTATACTTAAATTAGGCAAGTTTTTTCCACGAATTAATTGCATTAAAATTGTCATCAAGCTATCTATGTTTAGACAAAAACCTTAATTTGTGGCTGAAAACAACTTTTTGTTCGTCATGTGTGCTCTTTTTTGACACAATTGCGGGAGGTCCATCAAAAATGTTTTTCTATGACCTAAAGGACTGAAATATAATTGGATTTCAACCCTGCTATATTTGCACAGTTTTGATACAAGAAACAGCACCTTTCTTTCAACAGCTGACCAAATACATTTGGAGTAGTAGGTTACTAATCTTTTGGGGGGGTTTTGCATCAAGTCACAGTTGACTTTTGGCGACCCCATGGAGTTTTCAAGGCAAGAGACCTTCAGTGGGGGTTTGCCATTGCTTGCCTCTGCATCATGACCCTGGACTTCCTTAGTGGTCTCTCATCCAAATACTAATCAGGGCTGACCCTGCTTAGCTTTCAAGTTCTGATGAGATTGAGCTAGCCTGGGCTATCCAGGTCAGGGCACTAATCATTTGTGCAAAAGTTATTTTTTAAAATTTGTGTCTATAATTACATATTGCCTGTAATTTGGGGGAAAGAATAACAGTTAGCACTGTGTCATCACCTTTTTTCTTACTCCTAAGTGTAAGAACCCTTTAGACATGTTTGGTCTGTCCACCCATGTGACACTTGACCTAACTGAAGATTAGTGATATCACTCCTTTGAATTCATAATCCCACATGTTTCCAGTGGATAAAACTCTGCGGTTCAGTTTAAACATAAAGCCAAAGTTATGGTTCAACACTCTGTAAATGAGCAATCCTTTGAATTCAAAATCCCATGTTTCCAGTGGATAAAACTCTGTGGTTCAGTTCAAACATAAAGCATAATTATGGTTCAACACTCTGTGAATAAGCATGGTTGATCCACGCCCTGCAGTCTAATTAGTTACTTCTGGGTTTTGGCAAACTGAAGTTTGCTGTTACATTCAACACAGCAACCTATGGCTTGAACATTCCCTGCAAGCCAGGATTGCAAAGAATCATTTGTTCCCAGTTACCTGGATTGCTGGTCAAGCTCAATCCCATGTCACTTGGTGTTATGTCTGAATCAAGCTGGTTGGCAGGGGTGTCTCGAATGAATGATGTCCTCCCATACTGCCCCTCCGTCTGCAGCATCCAAGGCAGGAGTGCAGAGGGAGGCCTCTGCAGCCAATGTTGGCCTCAGGTGACAACAAGCCATGCATGCTGTATCATCTCACACCATCACCCCTCACTGCTAGTTTGGCACTCCAAGCCTTGGGTTGTTTGTGTGGTCAACTAGCCCTAAGCCAAGAGGATCTGCAGGCATACCCTGTTTCCGAAGAATCTTGCCTTGAGCTGCCAAATTAGTTATCAACAACATACATTTCTGCTTCCAAAATGCATAACTGCTAGAAGAAACATTGAAGGGAACACAGAGAAGAATAATACTCATTGATTGTTTCATAAGAGTACCAGCATTTGACTGCACAAAGGTGTCAGTTGGCAGTAATAATTACTTACTTTGCACTTTAAGGATCCTAAACTAATTAGCCCCACATGAGCCAATAGACTTCCTTGTGTCCACTGATTGTCATGGAGAGAGCAAGGGCAATTGGTAGAGGTCCTACAGACTTCTGCATGTGAATCCTTTCCTGGATTAGAAACAATACACACTAAGAATGTCTGGATTATTGCACTGCACGGATCCTACTTAGTGTTTTGGGATCCGATACACAGCAGCCAATATATGGTCTGGGCTTTTGACAGTGTTAATTATCTGTTGAGTATTCTGAATGGATTAATTCCAGTCCTCTTCTTCCCTCTCTTCTCTAAAAAGCGGTTGATTCTGTCATATATGTCAGTGTAGCACGGATCCTACTTAGTGTTTTGGGATCCAATACACAGCAGCCAATATATGGTCTGGGTTTTTGACAGTGTTAATTCTCTGTTGAGTATTCTGAACGGATTAATTAATTCCAGTCATCTTCTTCCCTCTCTTCTCTAAAAAGTGGTTGATTCTGTCATATATGACAGTGTAGACACTGCTGGATGGCAGCTTATCCGTCTGTCTCGATGCACCCCAGATCTTTACATCAGAGCCCATCAATTTGAGCAAAAGGGGGGGGCAGGCTCTCGGATGGCAAAAGTTTTGTAAATTGGAGTGTAGTTAGTTTTACATGAGAATTATATCCCATTTGATATACAGGATGTCAGTAGTGAGCTCCTTGTATTTTCTAATCTAACACGTATTAACTAAAAGCTTTCATGTACAGCATTCTTAATTATCAAGAGTCATTAGCCAGATGTCTTTTTAATGAGTTAGATTAATCTACAGACAGGTCACTAAAAGGAGTTTAATCAGTTTACCTTGTAACAAACGAGATGAGTGGTGTTCTTCCCTGAGCCATTTGCTTCTTCCCTGGCCGAGGTCCTGTTATGAATTTTTTACAAGTAGAGATTTGATTCATGTTCTCACCATGAGGTTTGATAGGTTGCTTAATAATTAATCCTTTGTCCCATTCCAGAAGGCAGCTTTCACTAAACAAAGAGAGAAAGTCTATTTTACAGCGGAAAACCTCTCAAGTTGTCAATAAAATCTTTATTTGCCATAACAAACTATGGTTTAAAGGATGGAAAGGGTTTTTTTAAAAATCAAACCAAGGCTTCCTTTCAAAGGTAATTGGAAAGAGCCAGTAATACTTTCTACTCTTACAGTCACAGTTTTTTTTTCCATTTAATTTTGATATTTTGCTTAAAATATTGAAAATACGCAGGTAGTGGCAGAGGGTTGGATTCATCAGTTCCCTTTTGTTAAGTAAGGACCATGTCATCCTGTTGAGATGCTTGGAGGTAGAAGTAGGAATTAAGGGATACATTTTGGATTGGTTTAAATTGTTCCTTATGGGCAGAACTCAGAGAGCTGCTGCTAGGGACCAGTTGTCCTTGGTGAGTGTGGACCCATGCTATTCAATAACTATGTAAAGCCCTTAGAAGTTTTGGAATTTGTAGTTTTGGAATCAGTTTTTGTCATTATGCCAGTGACACTGAGCTCTACATTTCATTATTCAAATCACCTGGTGATGTTGTAGAGGTCCTGAACCAATGCCTGACTGTTGTGATTGAATGACTAAGGCAATTGTTGTGATTGAAATGGCGTCCAGGCAAGACAGAGATAATGTTGGTTGGGAAGGCCAAGGTCCTGAAGGACCAGGTGCTTCCCACTTTTGATGGCATCCAGCTGACACTCATTGACTCAATTAAGAGGCTAGAGATAATACTGGATCCAGCTTTAGTGTTGGAGAAGCAAGCTAATGCAGCTGCAAAAACAGCCATCTGTCAGCTTCACTTAGCTCAAAAGATAACATAAGAAGAGCCTTGCTGGTTTAGACCAATGGTCTATCAAGTCCAGTATCCTGTCTTACATAATGACCAACCAGTTACCCTGGAGGGCCAACAAACAGGGCATTGAGGCCTTCCCCTGCTGTTGCCTCCTGGTACTAATATTCAGAGGTATCTTCCATCAGTCTGTCTATGCCTATGGCAAGGTGCCAGGAATGCTGAAGATCCAACTCTTGGCTTCAGTCAGACAAAACACGGGAAAGTGCTTTTGTAGCTGTCAAAAGGTATTGAACAACTTGCAGCTCTGGCTAGAAGGCATAATTTTCCAGGCTGTCAGTGGACTAAAGTGCATACTGCATTACAGACAGTGGGGCTGTGAGGTCCTAAAGGCTTCTGTATCAGAACAAGTGTCTTCAGGCAAAAGTAGACTCTTTGCTGAATAAAAAAGGCAATGCTGACTTCCATCTAGCAAGGCCCCCTCTGTACTGTCCTCAGAGTTATTCACTGCTGGCTGGTGTATAGCTGGGCACAGAGTGGTCAAACATTCCTTTAGCAAGCCAGGGGCACTTCAGAGATTAGAGAAGTATTCCATCTCTGCATTTGTACTACAAGTCAGCTTCATCTTTGTTCTTTAAAAGACCTCTTTATGTGAAAACCCACAGGAGCCATGTGGGATTTCTTTTTCATATATTTCTTTTGTGGCGTATTTCAGCATGTGCTGCTACAAGGTCTGCTGGGATGCAGGCACATGCAGCGACAGAGGAGAGACATTGCCCAGGAAATGCCTTTATTATGTTTGTAGATGAGTTTTGTATAATCTTTTAATGTGCTTTAAAAATTGTAACCTTTTTGGAAAAAAAATTGCTCTGATTTTTGTGTGACTGTAGCAGGGATTGACGGGTCAGGCTACTGCTGCATGTTCATGATTTATGTGTCCTGTTCTGTAGAATATTAACACTCTGGAAGTGGGCTGCACGTTTCCCATGTAATCGGATTTAAAATATAATCTTCAAACAATTGAGAACTGAAAGCTTGAATATTTTTAGCCAGAGGAAAATACTCTGTTCAAAACATCCAGTATTTCACTGTTTATTAGATGAGTGTTCTAAAGCATTTAGAATTTTTGTTCATATGACCTTCTCTCCCCTCCCACAACTTGCTCATAATAATGTAAACTTACCTAGAGGGTATAGATGCTTTTATTGGCTTTGCAGTTGACCAGCACTCAATATTACCCACATACCAGTTTACACGGTTAAATATACAGATATTTAGAGGGTTGGAATAATTTTTCTACCTTTAAAATGGCATTAATGTCTTTAGGGGAATTTACTGTGACAGGGAATTAGTCTTCATCTGTTCAAGAATATTCTTCAATAAAGCAGATTAATGAAATGAGTGCTGGTGTGGCATTGTAAATAAATATCTCACCACTCTGAATAGCTTTGTGAGTTTAAAACTAAAATACTTCATTAACAGATGAATAATTAGTCATAATTTACATTTCCTTTTTAGTATATGAGTGTTGTAGAAAAGTTAATAACTATGGACATATGATTTGGTTAGCTGTACAGTTACAGGGAATTATACTTGGAAGTATTTCACTCTGGTATGTGCCTTGTATGTCTGTAGTCTTCCCTGATTTTGGAATATAATTCCTTGTTTGTTTAATGGTCAGATATGCATGCTTGATGTGCTTCTATGTAAGTGTCTGGAAGGGGCATAATCTACCTCAGAATGACATTAACTTTTTATGACAACAATAGGTGGAGATAGCATCAGTATAGATATTTTGAATCTGAGCATCACAGTGAGTTATCCCATAAGAAACACCCCAAATTAAGACAATGAGTGTAAACGTGCTTAATTCTTTTGTTGGATTGTGGTAAATATATTGCAACAAGTTGCAAATATAGACAGATTTGTGTTTCCCTTGCACTAAGTCATCTTGACTGTATTGCATCTTATGTTTCCCCTTTCAAAACACTTACTGCAAGGTATATGCCAGCAACCCCATCCCCCTCCAGTAATGACCTTCTTTGATCCAGTCATATTTCACATCCAAACTGGACTGTAAAGACTATCAAACATTTCCTTAGGTATTTATACCCAGATTTTATTCCCAGTGGGGGATCCAAAGCAGCTTACAACATTCTCCTCCTGCTCTTGCTTTGTTCACAGCAACACTGAGAGGTGAAAAAACAGTGGTTGATCTTACAGTAGTTCTTGCACAGTCTGCATAAGGAACTGCATTAAGTAAAACTTCTCTTCTAATATCTCATGGTGGGATGCAACCCAGTGATTAAAGCACCCCTTTTTCACTTCCTAAAGAGCTATAGGTTTGCATGTCATGTATACCTAAAGTGTAACCTTCTACTATTTGCTTTGTGTCTGTTCCAGGTTATGGGATGATGGAATTATTGACCCAGCTGACACAAGACTGGTTTTGGGTCTCAGCTTAAGTGCTGCACTCAATGCACCCACTAAGAAGACTGAGTTTGGAGTATTCAGGATGTGATTTGAAAGCCTTGGCATCTCTGGACTATTATAGTATGGTTTTTAATTAGCATATGAAATCAGAAGAACTAAAAAAATAAAGATTTGCACAATGGCATAATAAAAAAAGATTTGTAAAATAAAGATTTGCACAATGTCATGATTCAGTTTTATTTGTGTATGTTTGTTAAATGGAACCTGTTTGGATTGTTGCATGATGGTGATTTAATCATCAGTCTGGCTTGTATAGTAATGGGAGGTTTTAGAGGTAAATGGAAATATATAGTTCTCAACATGGCCAAATTTGTGGATACTTAAAGCCAGAGATTGAAGCCATGAATAGACGAAATCTATCGATCTACAAACTCGAACAAAGCCTCCAAACTCTCACTGCCACGGGAGCTCACTGAGTGAACTTGGGCCAGTCACACATTCTCAGTTTAACCTACCACAGAGTTATTGTGAAGATAAAATGGAAGAAAGGAGAATTGCTATAAGCGGCTTTGTTTACCCATTGTGGAGAAGGGGTATAAATGAAGTAAATGAAGGGGTATAAATGTAATAAGCAGAAATGAAGTAAATACACAAATATAGCAGAATATGGGGGTAGGTAGGTTTGTGGGAAGAAGAAAAAGGGGGAAGTTCGAATATGAGGGCTGCCAGGAGGAAGGAAAGAGGAAACAGCGTGGAGAAAAAAGTTAGATACCCTCTGCAAGTCCTTGCTGATTCCATACCACACAACTGGGCCCATCCAACTTCTGTGCACTGGGAAGGAGAAAAGGAAACAGAAAAGAGGGAAAGGCTCTGGGAGCTTTCAGGGAAGGGAATGAGAAAATAATGGGGATGGGGAAATAAGGTCCCCCAGCACATCCTTGCAGGTCCCCCACTTGTCTTTAAATTCCTGTATTAATCTATTAAACTACTGACATCAAATCCTTAAATGTCACTCTGGCACTTTTCAGCTGCTACTTCTTACCATATAATCCATTTTTAATCTAAATTATATAAAGTATTGGGACATCAGACAGCTCACACATCTTCATTAATATAATTATCTGCTTAGTGCATACACATCTTCATATGATTAATTAAAAAGTGTTGTATTAACTGTGATTAGATAGGAAATAATGAAATTATACATCTCTGTCTCATTGCATCCCCCTCAACATACTACAATTAGTACCAGAGTAGACAGTGTCTAGCAAAGAATTGATAGATTCAGGTGGGTAGCCATGTTGGTCTGAAGCAGCAGAACAAAGTTTGAGTCCTGTGGCACCTTTTAAGACCAACAAAGTTTTATTCAAGGTATAGGCATGCACACTTCTTCAGATACAGTCAAACAAATCTTTTTCAACCATTAGATATAGGTGGGGGGGAAAGATTGAGTTCATTTGCAGGGAGAAATGGACATACTATTCCAATGCAATGAGAGTTGCCAGATGTTTGGCATTTTTGAATATCGTGGCTCTAACTGCTCTTCTCCTGCAGAGTAAGACATATGAGCAAATTGCATAGCAAGCTAGTCTTTGATCCAAGAATTCTAAATACTTTGGCCACCCAATGAGAAGGGAGCACTCACTGGAGAAGACCCTGATGCTGGGAAAGATTGAAGGTCAAAGAAGACGGGGATGGCAAAGGATGAGATGGTTAGACAGTGTCATAGATGCAACAAACATGAAATTGAGCAACGGCGGAAGACAGGAAGGCCTGGCGTGATCTGGTCCATGGGGTCGCGAAGAGTCGGACTCAACTGTGCGACTGAACAACAACAACCTTAATTTCATTGTTTACCATTCAAAATAACTCAGTGTCTGTCACTAAAGCCTAGAGTTGAGAAATCACTGTTATTTCCATTTTATGGGTAGGAAACAGAGACTGAGCAATAAGCATTCCTGAATAGGATTTTGAGTACTAGGTACAGGTCCAGCTTTATGAGCTGCCTGCTGTTCCGCATGAAGATTAAACTGTTTCTTTACAGAAATCATTGGTGAATAAAAGCAGGCCAACAAATTATTTATTTATCAGGAATAACAAGCTACTATAAGTAGTAAAAAAAAACCAAACTCCACGTGCATAATAAAATAGTCAATATATCATCCCTAATAAAACAGTCAAAAGAAACCAAAGCAATAATCAATTTAGTCTGTAATCCAAATACACGTTTTAACTACTAAAGGCCTGTGCAAATGGATGAATTTTCAAGGTTTTATCAAAGTCGCTTAGCTCTTGTTGCAACTGATGCTAGAGATTAGGACACCAACAGAGAATGTGAGTTTGATGATAGTCACAAATTCAATATGAGTAAAATTACTAATAAATTATTTGATGCACATCATTGCAAACAAGAAGGGAAGTGGTACTAGGCTAATATGTATTGAATATGGATTCATGTCACTATTGTGCACTGGGATTTTCTTAAACGTTCACATTATTCTATATAAAATGTTCCTGCTTATGAAGCTGTGATCAGTAGAAGTGACAAATTATATTTATTTCTAATAATTTTTAAATCAGAGTCTGGTAACCCTTTGCACATGCACCTTGCTTTTGGTAATAAGGAAATCATAAGCCCCTAAAACAAAAATATTCAATGGAAATAAGGCTTAAATAGCAATCGCAACAAAGAACCATAGCAATTGTTCCCTCAGATGTTACATTTCTTCTTTCCTAAGGTACGCATCCTGGCCTGAGTGAACAGACAATGTCTCATTTAACCATTCATAACACTATTTGTCTTTTAGTTACAGGAATGGACATGCTGAGTACCCTCCCCAACACTACCCATGTGCTGCAGAATTACATTATCAGCCCTGCAAGCATTTCCACAGAGGGTGGTAATTAATCTCTTCTTGAGCAGGGAATAAATTAATCAATAACCTTGATATAAAGATAATGAAAAAGGATGTATCTATACAGATTTCATGCTTCTGAGAATATTACCTCCTGTTCTCTTATTATAATGTGAAGCAAGATACTTATTTTTCTTAAAGTGCCTTCATTATAATAAGCATAGCCTCAAGCCAAAATATGCCTTGGAATAACTGTAAATGGTAGCATTCGGCTTATTGCTGCTAAAATATGCTGGTTTAAAAATGAATGTAAGTTTTATTTACAGGTTTTTGGGTTGGCAAAAGATACCAATGGGAGGATATGGAGCAAAACCATTTAACCATGAAAGTTAATGGAGTAATTTTTATTCAGTCCATAAATTACTAAGCATCAATGGTTATATTTTTATGTGGATGTCTTGTATTGTCCAGAGTAACATCTGTCACCTCAGAATAGTTGACAGATTTAAAATAAAACAAACACTTGAGGCTAATAGCCTTATAATAAGCCATTAGTCTACCTAGTATTTTCAGTGGCTTTTCCAAGGGATCAGGCAGAGAAAGGTCTTTCCCAGCACCTGCTGCTGAGACATTTTATGTGGAGATGCCAAGGATTTATTTATCTATTTAAAATATTTATGTTCTGTCTATTCAGAAATCTGCTTGAGGCAGCTCATGAATATAAAATCTAAAATCATATAACATAAGAAGAGCCCTGCTGGATCAGAGCAGTGGTCCATCTAGCTCAGCATCCTTCTTGCACAGTGTCAAATCTTCCTCTGGAAGTCCAGCCACAGGACACAGAGGCCAAGACCTTCCTCTGATGTTGCTTCCTGGCACTGGTATCCAGAGGATTACTGACTTGAATATAGAGGTTCCTTTTAGTCACCAGATTCCCTTTAGTCACCATGGCCACTGACAGACCTCCATAAACCGCTCAAATCCCATTTTAACACTGTCTATGACTGTGGCCATCACTACATCCTCTGGCAGTGAATTCCTCATTTTAATCACTAGCTGTGTAAAGAAGTATTTTCCTTTTGTCCATCCTGAATCCACTGCCGATGAGCTTCATCGGATGCCTTCATCGGAGAGGGAGAAAAAGTTCTCTTTGTCAGCTCTCTCCACTCCCTGCATAATTTTATAAACCTTTATCATTTTCTCTGCTTAGCCGTCTCCTTTCTAAACTGAGAAGTCCCATACTCTTCAGCCTTTCCTTAGAGGGAAGGTGCTCCAACCCCCTAATCATCTTGGTTGCCAGGAGAGACAAGAGTTGAATAAACAGGTAGTATTTCTCAAACTTCCAAGAATCCTGTCCACATTCTCAGACTGCAAAAGGTTAAAGGTATCCCACACAACTGGACTAATCGCCATCTTGGGACCATCCAATCCTGTTGCTGCAGCGCTAACATAGAGTCCAAATCAGAAAAGGTACAAGAGATTTTATCCACAAAGTGCTGAGCAAACTGATCACAGCAGGCTGCAGAACAGTCTACCTGCTTCCGTTGGCCAAAACCCAGTTGGTCCCTAACCATCCTGAAGAGTTCTTGCAGGTCCACACTGTGCAACTCCAATGGTGGCGGGAAAGTATTGCTGCCATCACTGTAATGGAGTAGGCTTTCAAATGAGCTGACCAATAGTACGTCAGTCTTGTTTAGACTGAGCTTCGATTTATTAGCCCTCATCCATCATATTACCTTCTCCCAGCACTTATTCAAATTTCCACAGATCCACCTAATCCCATCATTAAGGAGAAATAAAGCAGGGTGTCCTTCACATGGGTGGCAACCCCAAATCCCCTGACAATCTCTTCCAGAGATTTCATGTAGATGTAGATAGTCTCAGGCGATGTGGAAACTTTACACATCAAATACATCTAGTGTGGGTTTTTTTTAGTTTGTAAACCTGAAGCTCTTTGGCAGACGTGTGTTTGACAGTGGGTTACCATTATTATAAAAGCTTTCAGTTGGGTTGGCAATTGAAACACACAACCCACCAATACAATTCAAAGCACAGGAACAATCTGTTCATGCATCCTGACATATTTAGTGTGCAATTAGTTTTAGTTTACTGGACAAAGGTTCTAAATGAGTTGTCAAGAAAACACGTATGGAGAAAGATGTCTGACTTTGGGCTGTCTAAGCACTAGCCCAAAAGGTATTGGAGCCATCCTTCTGGATGGATCCTCCCCCACCTCCAGTCTTACAGATAACTGAACAAAGATGGTGCAGAACTTGACTCTTTGCGGTTGTTAGCATTTCTTAGCCCTTTTTTTTCAAGTTTTCCAAGTATGTCTCACACATTATCCCAATAATGCTTACAAAAGTCTGCTGAATGCACTCTCTGGTATTATTCCTTACTGGAGGTTGAGGGTTGAAGATGAGAGAGAGTAGCTTGTTTGTGGTTGACAGGGCTGAGATTTGAGACAAGGGATTTCATGGTTCACAGCAGTGTCTACACTATAATAGCCTGAGAGCAACTTGTATTAATAGAAATTAGAGATTTATGAGTGTTGTTCACCACCAAATATTACCACTGGTCCCCCCATTTTTGTCATATTTCACTTTCATCTTCATTGCTACAGGTGCTAGAAACTAAGATGCTAATTGAATTGAATGTACATCTTATTTGCAGTGGTTCTGGTCCTATCTGGTAAGTAGAAGGTGGTATTGGGGGACTGCTGCTGAGGCCCTTGGACTTTGGACTGTGGGGATCCATCTTGTCCCCTATGTTTTTCAATATCTACGTGAAACAGCTGGGTGACGTCATCTGATGATTTGGGCTGGATTGTCACCAGTGTGCAGATTGACACACTCAGCTGTATCTCACATCCCTAGATGATCCTAGGGAGGCTGTAAAAACTCTGAACTTGCTCCTGGAGGGAGTTTTGGAGTACATGTGGGCTAAGAAACTGACCTAGTCTCAACAAGTGCTACTGGTGAGTGTAAGGTCTGATCCAGGATTTAAGGTGTCACCCATTCTGGAGGAGGTTGCACTCCCCTTGAAGGAACAAGGTCCATAGTTTGGGGGTGATCTTGAACAAGGCCGATTGCTGGATAAGCAGGAGGCAACTGTGGCCAGGCGTGCCTTTTCTGGGTTTGACTGGTTAGCCAGGTGCAGCCTTTCCTGGACAGTTGAGATCTGCATCATGCCCCGGTTACATCCAGATTAGATTACTGCAATATGTGCTATGTGGGACTGCCTTTGAAAAGTCTTCGGAAACATCAATTGGCTCCAGCCATGATGCTGCCTGGAGCCATAGGAACCACATAATTTCAGCCTTGGGTTGGCCCATTTACACTGGCTCCCAATATGTTTTGGAGCACAATTCAAGATGGTACGGTTAACCTTTAAAGCTCTGTATGCTTTAGGACTAGCATACTTGAAGGACCACCTACTCCCTTATGAACCTACCTGACTACTATGGTCATGTTTGGATGCTCTGTTTTGGGGGGCCCTGGGTGGCAGCCTGGGAGATGGCTGCCTTTTTTGTGGCACAGGAATTCTGAAACCCTCTCCCCAGAGAGTCTTGCCTGCCCCCTCCTGTTGCCATCTTCCCCAGTGGGTGAAAACTTTTTTTTGCTTCATCTGGCATCCCCTCAGGGATCCTTCCTACCCTCCCTATGTTTTACTTGTTGGTTTATGTATGTTTATTTTATTGTACCATGTATGTATTGTAACTTGGTTTAAAATGTTTGCATTATGGTGGAGTTTGTTTTAATGGTTTTTAAGATGTGTTTTATTATGCATGTTTTTATCTCTTAGCCACCTTGGTGTCTCTGATTAGGGTGGAAAGGGGGCTGTAAGTTTTGTAAAATAAGTAAAACAATCTTATCTCTTAGCCACCTTGGTGTCTCTGATCAGGGTGAAAAGTGGAATGCTACTGTTTCTACTCCTTCCGCTTAACACTACCTTAAAAGTAAATTATGCTTTGGAGAAAGGTGCTTAATATATGATGCATTTTAACAAATGTAACACCCAGAATGTGACACTGCATCAGGTTTGATGCCTTCATCACTTATTGAAACTCCCATTAATGAGTAGGATTGCTGCCTTGTGTCTACACTGCTGCTGTTTTAAAGGCTGAGTCAAGTCAAGGCTTTTTACCTCTGAGCGCTCCCTTCCGTCTCTTGCCTCTCGTCTCCTCGCTGCTCCTATCTGCCCTGAAGGAAATTGAGATCATCGCCCAGCTCATCTGCCGGGTCCCGATGCGGTCGCCCACTCCCCATCCCTCCCAGCCAGCCGCGCCGGATTGACGTATCACAGTGCCAGGCGCTTTGTCAACAGGTGACCCGGGCAGCCCTATAAAGGCGGCTCCGCGCGGCGGAGCTGTACTTTAGCACCATGGAGAGCTCTCGAGCGCTCGCGTTGCTGGGAGCCGCTTTCGTGCTGCTTCTGGGAGTCAGCGGCCAGGAGGAGACGGAGCTCCAGCCGCGAGCCCTGGACCTCTATTCCGCCATGGAGGACACGTCCCACGAGAAGGAGCTGGTAAACCCGACTGCCAGGAACGAAGTCTGGGGGAGTGTGCCTATTAACAGGGAGTAGAATCGTGCTGGGATCTTGTTTGATTCTCTTTAGCTGTAAGGCTTCTACGTGCTGAGCTTTTCTTTTGTATAGCGTAAAGGGCGAACTTGGGCAATTAAAGTTTGTAAGAGCGGCGAGATTAATAGAGGAGGAAGGAAAGTCGGGGCAGCACTCTGAACTAGTAGCAGGTAGTTCAATGAGGACATCAAGTCCATTGCCTCGTGCCCAGCCTTCCTCGGGGGAAGAACCGCCCTGTCTTCTGTCTCCAGTGCTGCCTCCCCATCCCCACCCCTCTTCACAGATTGTTCTGTCTAATGATGGGAAGGTTTGTGTATTTGCAGATCGAGGCTCTGCAAGAGGTCCTGGAGAAGCTGAAAAGCAAAAGGCTCCCTCATTATGAGAAGAAGTACGGCCAAGTCCCCATGGTGAGTGACTTCTGGCAAAAGACGAAAGAGCAGGTAGTAGCAGGGGAACAAAACAAGACTGGAGAGAGACAAGAGGGGCTGTGCATCTGGAAATTGCACCTCTGCCCCAAACACAGCAGCAAGCAGATGGACTGGTTTTGACTGAGGTGTGGATCTGAAGAAACCCAGAGATTTTTCTGAAATAATTGCCATTGAGGCTTGCCCATTCTCTCCCCTCTTCAGTCTCTTTGTAGCTTTTCATTTTTGTTCCTTTCTAGTAAGCTTCTGTGTGCACTTGCCACAGCCCCAGGCTTTCTGTCTTTTCCAGTCCTGATGAACAGTCCTGATGAACACACAGTTAAGTCCAGCTGTGTACAGAGGTGTTCATTTCCATGTGCAAAATGATCACAGGATAACAGTGTTAGTGTTCTCATAGAATTTTGGCTAATTCTGGAGCAGATTAAAAACGGATAAGATTGCCTGCTGCTCCCTCCCTGGGTTTTAAAGTGTGTGTGTGTGTGTCTAAGGAGGATTTCTAAATGACATATGTGATCCCTCCAGATGAAATCCAGTGGGATTGGAGAGAGGGAGACCATCATAGACTCGTAAAGTTTGCATATAGGTACTTGGATGTTGAAAAGTCAGTCACTGACAATTGAGTAATTTTCACATTGGGTTGGGGAGCTGTCAGTTTCAGGGTTATCTCTATACTTAATATTTGATATAAAAATCTGGGTTTTGGTCAAAAAAGATAAGTTGATAAAATTAAAATATATTTATCTGTTCTTAAAAAAACTAGTATTCCTAGGAACTATGTTTATGACTAATGTAATTGCTAGATTCTCCAATAGTGTAACAGAACAGATATACTGATTTTTTCTTCCATTCTTTTGATCTCCTCTTATAATCATAGAAAATAACATAAATCCTCAAGAATTTAAATTTGCAGGAATCCAGTTGCAACATTTTGCTCTAGTTCTGGTCCTCCATTGTGTCCTTTGTCTAACTGTTGGTTACTATCAACAGTGTGATGCCGGAGAGCAGTGTGCAGTGAGAAAAGGAGCCAGGATCGGGAAGCTCTGTGACTGTCCCAGAGGAACATCTTGTAACACTTTTCTGTTGAAGTGTTTGTAAAGAAGCACCCCCTCCCTGAACCACTGGAGAACAAAGAAGGATCCAGTTGCCTTGTCTGAGAAGTAATGCCTGAGATACCGAGGGATGGGTGGGGCAGAAAATGATATCCAGAGATCTTTCACACAAAAAGGGGGGGGGGAGAAAGCAGTTATGAAGTTTAACTGTTATCATGTATCACCTTTTAGAATGTCTGACATTTTCTTTACCACCCTTCTCTTCTCCATCTTTCCCATTGATTTTCTTTGTTCCCATCTCTTCCATATCCTGCATATGTATCCTTGTGTAAAGATACCAAACTGATATTTTGAAAACGGAATTTTTTGTATGTGGAAGTTCTTTATGCAAACTAGATCCAGCCAGCACTCATTAATTAAATCATTTACCTTCTTTGCAGTAAATAAGTGAGGAGAGAACAAGGACAAACATAAGGGTACAGCTTATGAACAATACACAGTATGGTTTTCTTTGTACATTAAAGTACAAAGATCTGCTTCATACCTTGAGAGATTTGTATATCGATATAAGTTAATAATGGCACCCTTCCAAAACATCCTCTTGACTAGCACTTTTGCCTGAGTTTGGTGTTACCTTCACCCCAGTGCCTGCATGTTCCTCTTTTGGTAGCCAGATTTTTGTACCAATAGCAATGGACACTGCTTAGATACAGCATGGTCGGATTCTTTGGGCTGGGATATGTCTCATGCATCCAGGGATACTTTTCTTTATTGGAATCCACAACCAATTGGTCCACTTTGTTGTCACGTTAAGGGCAATTTTATTCAATATGTTGCCAGTAACCACAAGAGTAACGTGTGTTAAGACAGTGATTAGATAGTGGCAGGGTAGGTGAGTGCATCTGGATTTATCTACACAGAGCCAGCAACTGCCTTCATGTTTGCACCTCAGATACTAAATGCATGGGATGTGATAACTGTCTAGGCTGATGGTAATTTGCAGAAGGTTTTGGAAATCTGAAACAACTGTAAAACCTGGAATGGATTTATAAGATAATTATAAAATTGTGTCACAACTGGGAAGAAAGGAAAATTTTGCTAGTTTCAATTTCTTTTCTTTTGAATGGTGAAAAAGTGCAAATCTTCAAATATGTTGTGGGCTTTCTTTTACTCCATGCTTTAATGGTTTACCAGTTAAAAGGTTTGCTGTGGATAGTGTGTGACAGATGGAAGAGTTTTAGAATCAACGTATGTGCCACAGTAGTCCACCCAAGCATGTTGCACAGAATACTATATAATTACAGAGCACTCAATTTTCAGCATCACACACATTTGGTATAACATTATGCCATCAAACCAGCAACATCAGCCAGTATGGAGACCTTGTAATCTGGGACTCTCATAACATTAGCATTCTAGTTTATATACATACAGTTGACCACTAGTAAAAACTTCGTACAGCTGAGTTGAGAGTTAAACCCACTGAGAGGACACAAAAATAAGGATAAAGATATTAATATTTTATAAGATCATTGTGATAACTGAAAATTTATGTGGGATTGGTAGTAGGCGTCACTGAAGTAATCAGGATCTAGAATTGAGGTGATGGGTATACCATGAGAATGTTCTAATGATTTAAAAGCACATAAAAATTACTTATGTACTACTGTAACAAAAATGTACAGTGCATACATATAGAAGTTTTTCAATACTGTCCTGTTGTGTTTTAATATTTTATTTCATTGTTAATAAAATCATTGTCACAGAGCCCATCTTTAGTGTAGTGATTTCCTTGTCTAAATATTTCCACTGATTTCAGAATGATTCCGATCTAGATATTGTATTTTTGAAGCTGTGCATTTGCCATGAGTTTGTGTGGTCTCCTTATCTCTATGTTATAGTGTGTGAGTGCAACCTCAAAGCCTTCTTTTATTTTGGCAGGAAAAGCCCACACTCAATAATTGGTAGCATGTTAAGATTGTGAATATCAGAGGACTAATCCCTACACCACTCTGTCCCACCAGTAGGCAAACTTAAATAACCCAGTGGGGACAAAGACTTGATTATGAACTGGCCTGTTAGTGTTTGGTAATTTACTAAATGTAAGTCACCTGTGAGGTAAATAACTGAGGCTGATTCCGTCTGCCTCTGGCATGCTGTGGAGACACTCTTGCCCTCTCCTCTGCCCTGGTATTTAACACGTTATTTTCTTGTCTGCTCATATATACCAAGGAAAAGTCCAGGGATAAAGTTCACTTATTTCCCTGCAGGGAAAAATAAAGATTTTGTTGGTCAGGAAAAAAAAACCTTATACAATTGTAGCTGCGAGGAAGACCTGAGAAACAGAGTCACTGATGGGTAAATTGTTAGAGAGACAAAGAAAGAGTCAGTCAGAAACTGTCAATCTACCACAGGAGGATAAAAATTTCACCTGTTTTAAGATCATGGGCAGATTGGAATTTAAGGCTACTGGGAAAAGACCTGGTGAGCCAACGGCCTAGGACACCAACACCCCAGCCCCAAGGAAGGGGCGAACAAGTTCTGTTGCAAGCCAGCAGCCTTTGACCCTGTGAGGCATGGGGAAGGCTTGGCCCAGCCTTGCCCAGCAAAACATGGGCATGGTCTCACCCCACCAAGGCAAGGAATGGGCCTGGCCCAGTGAGAGATGGGCCTGGAGAGGGATACAACCACTCTACGCTTTCCCATCCAGTGTGGTGAGTGATGCACAAGGCAAGAGATGTGCCCAGCCTGGATTTGCTTGCCCACTGTGGCAAAGGACAGGCTCCCAACAAGGGATGGGATCATACTTTGTTTAATCTCACTGTAATTTGATTCAGCTCTCTGTAACTGAATCCCATGGAAGGCTGCAACCTGTGTCATCATTCATTACATGTAATAACCAGTTTTCTTCCACTCCCTTATACAGCAATCACACCTGAATGATTTACAAGAGGTCTCCCTGTGCTTCAGGCTTTCACAGTTCTCTTCAATTACAGAAACACAGCAACCTAATTTAGAATTATTTAGATATATATCAATATAGCCAAAGTGCAAGTGTTTGGGAAACAAGTATTCATTCGATTGTTGAGAATACTGAAATATACAAGGGATGGTGATATTATAGTACCTGGAATATTTTAATGAAATCCACATGACTGAGAATGTTAAAAGGTGCTCACAAAGTAATATTTATTGTTTTAATTTACATTTTGCTTAGCCTGGGCTGCGGTCACACGGAACATTAGCCACACTAGAGAGACGGAAGTCAGGCGGAGTTTCCGGGCGCAATCTCACCGGCACATCTGGGAAGCGTAGCGCTTCCATGGCTCAACCGAGGCTTCCCGCCGAAACTGCATTGCTAAAAACTAGTACCTCGGAGGTACTAGTTTCCGGAAACTGCGGGGCAAGGGCGGGCGTCTGATCGCGTTTCCGGTGGCATCTGGCGCCCGCCCATGTCCCCTTGCAAACAAGGTTTTTTCCCCCCAGTCTCCGTGGATGCGCACAAGCACCCAACGGAGCATGCACATTTTTGGTGTACACGACAAAAAAAAAACACACCCGTTTGCCACACCGCGCGCTTCGTTGTTGCACGCAGGATTGTCCTGTGATCAGCACCTCTCCCTTCCCACGGAACCTCCACGGGACCTCCACGGAACCTCCAGGGGAGGTCTGATCCCTTAACCCCCCGCCCCGGGGCAAACAGCCACGCTCCCCCCCTGCAGTTTCCTGCCCGTGTGACCGGAGGCCTAGATTAGCTGGACCTTGTCAGAGTTTGGAAACTAAGAAGGGTTGGTCATGGTCAGTACTTGGACTGATGGGAGACCACCAAGGAAGACAGGGGTTGCTATGCAGAGGAAGGCAATGGCAAACTACCTCTGCTCATCTCTTTCCATGAAAACCCCATGAGGGGTTGTCATAAATTGGTTGAGATTTGATGGCATACCACCACCACCACCACCTTCCTCCTCCTCCTCCTCCACGCATCCCAGTATGGTACATGTAAGTCCAACACTGATGATCCTTGACAATCTGCTATGCTTCAGCAAGGGTTCTGCATAGAGTTGCATGGCCTGGCAACCAGCTGCAAGATGGGGGATACATGGGAGGAGGACATCAGTGCCATTGCTGTTGAAACCATAGAGCATTGCTGTTGAAACCATAGAGTTTTCAGTAATTTCTAGAGAGGACTGACATCACTTCTGGATTTTTCCTGGAAACGATGTCACAGTGTTGGGCTGATGGCCTTTTTTTGGTGTATTTTTCTCCTGACACAGCTTGGCAGCCCTATTTTTGCATCAAGTGGCCTCATACCAGACCCTACAGTCATAACAAACACAATTTATAATACCTTCAAGTGTTATCTTATGGGTACACAACTAGCATAATGGAGACTACAGGAAAGTGTCACACTTTTCCCACAATCGAGCTGATATTGAAACTTCAGCCTATTAATAAATACATTGAAACTCTGGTCTGAAAAGCTTTGATCCATATATATGACTGTGCCATGGTAGTCTGCCTAAAGCTGCTGAACAGTAACACAACACAGCTGGAGCTACGTCCTGTGGAATAGAATCAAGAGATTCCTTTAAAAATCCTCTAATATTACTTCCATATTATGCATATTATTGTGGCTGATTAATTATTTGGCTAAATGAATACTTTTGCTAACCCCAAAGCAAAGTGTTTGAAAAGGAAAAATCTTTACCTTTTTTAAAAATGGAAAAAATAACTTTAAAAAAGAAGAAAAAACCCAATGTGGTTGTGAATTAAGTGTGTGCTATTATATACAAAGGGTGCTTGGATGGAGACCTTTTTCAGGTCAGTTCAGTTTATTTCAACACAGAATCAGCTTGAAAAACATTAATACTTTTGTTGTTGTTTTTACCAAGGTCTCTTTTCACAGTTCCTTGACAATGACGTTTGTGCATGCTGAGTCCCTTCCTCTGCAATATGTGCTGCTGTATCTTTTTCAATAAGAAGCCTCTGCTGTCACCTAACACAATGACACAGATGGCAGTGACATCACTGAATGATTTAAGACTTTAATTCAATCTAGCATTTGCAGGTGCTTTGCGTCAATAACCTAGTGGGTAACAATATTTCCCAGAACAATTAGCAAACGTGACAATAGCATGTTGTAAGGGGGAGGGGAGAGACAATCCGTCCTTCTGTGAAGACACTGTAATTTGCATAGCTTTGGCTATCATTGTTAAAATCTGTGAATACTCAACTCCTATGGCAGCTTCAGTACGTGCCCACCAAACCAAAATGAACAGTATGTATAATATTCCATGCATATAAAAGCATGTGTTTAGGCATCTGAATTCCTACGTCTTTACTTTACCAATTCCGTGAGTGATCCACCAAATAAAGTTGGATCCACACTATGCTATGAAACAATTTCTTAACAAATATTTCAGAAATTATTTAAAACATGATCATCCTTGAATTAAACTTGTTAGGAGTAAGTGTATTTTTCCAGGCCAAATATAAACAGTTCCACTGTCAATAATAGCCCCTTTCAATGAATAATATAGCATGAAATATAATTCAAATAACTGGCAAATGCAAATGATTAATTGTCACTTCAGGATTCTTTGCTAAGTAATATCAAAATCAACAGTTTTACTTCCAAGGAAGTGTGCAGCAGAGAGGGAGGTGGAATCTGTTAAAATATAGGGTAAGATTTGAATAAAATAACAGTAATCCCAGCCCAGGGATGATTAACGTGCCATGAAGAAAGCTGTTCCAAAGACATTGGCCCATTATGCATGCCCATCTTACTGCAGATTTTCAGAGCAGTAAGCCTTTAATCTTGACTTTGGATTCTGTGCCCACCTTATCCACCATTCATTTTCCTCCGGTGCCTTTCTTTTGCAGCTACAATTAAGAAAACCACACACTTTTCTAAATCAGGGTGGAATGTCACTTGTGATTTGTGGGGGATGGTGTCCAAAGTTTTCTTTTAAAATTTACGCAATTGCCCTATTGCAGCTGCACAGTAGCATCCAGCAAGCACCTTCCATTTAAATCCTTGTGATTCAGATTTTGTGCATGCATTGTAGCATTAGTTTCTTGAATGAAAGAGAACAGAAAGGAAGACAGGCAAAGGGGAAAAACTTGATGTTGAAATTGACAAAAACTTTTTTTTTGAAACTGAGAAGCAGCTGTGAAGCCCCATTCCCCATATTGTCGAGCACTAGGGAATTCTCTGCTGTGTTATCAGCCACTGTGAAAAATGGCAGTCACACAATCTCATAATATGGGAAAACATATGGAGTGTAGAACACACTGACACTGGCGTTGCAAGCTGTGATCATTGGCAATGTGTGTGTGCGTGAGCACAGGGGCACATGTGCAAAGCTGGCTGCAACTCCACCACGCTTTGCACAGGGCTGTGTCATGGGCCAGCTTGACCAGCCTGAGTCCAGTGTGGCTGAAGACTCCTCAGGAGTTGAGGAGCCACATGCAACCAGCTTTGAATCAGCTAAAGTTAGTGAATTACAGATACAGGAGCCTCAAGGTTCATTGCTGGCAACTGACCTTGACCTTGAGAGGGTTGGAATCCAAGTCTTATGAGGCGAGGCTGAAAGAGTTGGGTATGTTTAGCCTGGGAAAGAGAAGGTACATGATTGTAGTCTTCAAGTATTTGAAGGGCTGTCATGTAGAAGATGGAGTGGATCTATTCTCTCTTGCTCCGGATTGCAAGACTAGATCTAATGGGTGGAAATTACAAGGAAGCCGTTACCGGCTAAATATCAGGAGAAACTTCCTAACTGCAAGAGTGGTTGAGCAGTGGAACAGACTGCCTCGGGAGGTGTGGATGCTCCTTCACTGGATGTTTTCAAGCAGAGGTTGGATGACCATCTTTTGGGTATGTCTTTCGACTATGCTCCTGCAGAGTGCAGGGGGTTGAACTAGATGACCTGCAAGGTCCCTTCCAACTCTAACATTATAGGATTCTATGATTAACCATGCACAGCCCACGAAGCACAGCTGCAGGAAAGTAGCCCACCAGGCTCCCCTTCATTAATTGAACAGCGAAGGCAAAGGCTCCAACAAGACTTAAGAACATTCAGACAGAGTGCTCGTCTCTTGGCTCGGCGCCAGCTGCTTAATCATAGCAATTCTGCATAAATGCAGGAGCACCTCCAAACAGATGGCTGTAAATCAGGATTGTTACGGAATGCCTATATAAATCAGACCTGGAGAACTGCAGATTGTGGAAGCAACTTGTCAGAACCCTGTAAACTTTGCAACCACAAGTCTGGACTCTGCCTGCCTCCTGTGACCTGTGAACTGACCCTTGACTCTGCTTTTTGGACCTGCCTGAACCTTGCTGATCTATGACCTTGGACTGCCTTGACTCTGCTTTCCTGAACAACCCGTGAACTCTGACTGCTGCTAAACTGGTATTTGACCCCTGGACTGGACTCTTGACTGTGATCTAGCTCTGTTGCCTTGCTCTGCTTGTATTCCAGGACAGGCTGCAATTTGTATGGGGGAGGAGTTCTCTGACAGAAGCTCTGGAGCTTTGGTTCCCCCAAAACTGTGTTCTGCCCTGGCTCCTACCTGGTGGAACTCTCTGCTGAATAACATATGTGCCCTGTGAGCCCTAATGCAGTTCTGGAGGGCTTGCATGGCAGAGATGTTCTGCCAGGCTTTTGGTTGAGGACAGCGATGGATATTGGCACTCCTCCCTCCCCTCTTCTTTTTTCTTCCTGTCCCCTTTCCACCTTCTTGTGGGGCAGTGACAAATTTGGAATCTGAAGTGTTAATGCCTTCTGAGAATGTTTTTATCTATGGATTATTTAAATTGTTTTATTATTTAAGAGTGTTTTTATCATTATGTTCATTGCCTTGAGGTGCTTGTATTCAGGGAAAGGATGGTTTATAAATTGAAATTATAAATAAATAAAAATTAAATCATTAAAGGGGAAAATGTTTTCAAAGCTTTAGGTTACCCTTCCCAGTCTCTCTCTCTCTTTACATCTCATGTCAATTTCATTCCCTGCTGACTATCCCCCCTTTATTTTGTTTGCATGCAGCACTTATGTCTTTTTTTTTTTTTTTTGCACTGGGGACATTGCTGTTTTCCTTCTCTCTCATACCCCTTTTAAGTCAATACCAGCAGAGGACTAAACCTCACACAGCTCTTTTTATACTCCTCCCATTTATTTTTTATACTCAGTGATCTGAAACTAGCAATAGTCTCATGTGTAAAATTTCATGGCTGCAGTCAGCGTCTGCAGTGATCTTGGATCCCAGGAACATGAATTCTGTCACTGCTTCCATTACTTCCCCTTCTATTTGCCAAGGAGTGATGGGGCTGGATGTCATGATCTTAGTTTTTTTGATGTTGAGTTTCAAGTAATCTTTTGCGCTCTCCTCTTACACCCTTAACAAGAGGCTCTTTGGGTCCTCTTCACTTTCTGCCATTAGAGTGGTATCGTCTGCATATCTGAGGTTGTTGATGTTTTTCCCAGCTATCTTAATTTTGGCTTGTGATTCATCCAGGCCGACATTTCGCATGATGTACTCTGCATATAACTTAAAAAAGCAGACTAGACATAAGAACATAAGAGAAGCCAATGTTGGATCAGACCAATGGCCTATCCAGTCCAACACTCTGTCACACAGTGGCCATCAGGAGGTCCAGCAGTGGAGACTAGAGAGGCACTGGGACTTTAATCCACCAGACTGGAAATCCTGCTTCTTAATTCTAAATATGTGGAGAGCGGAAGATGGCTGCGCTTGCTCAGTGGGGAGAGAATGCTCTACATATGTTCAGAGGTACTTTATTAGTTCAGCAGTGGATGCTGAGATAGGCACATTGTGGTGCCTCTGTGATCTTTGCCTATAAAATGAAACCGCTGGGCTCTGAAAGGAACAAATACAATGGCCCATATCCTGCCACTCCACGAAGCAAAGTTGGAAGCCTTCCTCCATCCTAAAGAGTCTTCTTCCAACAAAGTAGTTCTTTCGCCAGTGGCAAAAAGGAAGGCATCTTAGGCTGGAGGGACTTCCTCAACCCTATGGTAGGATATTGTCCAGTCAAGTGCATATAAATGTATTAAATGTGTTTGATGTCTAATTGCTTTTGTTATCCAGAGTTATCTGTTTACATGCAGTCTAAATTCCTGCTTTTTGCTTGTGACTAGTGTTCCCTCTAAGCTGAGTTAGTGTGAGCTAGCTCACAGTTTTTTAACCTCCGACTCACAGACTTTTGCCTTAGCTCAGGAAGGATGGGGCTCCAGAGCAACCTAATTGATGCAGTAGCCAAATTGCTCGCTCATTACTTTAATGCCAGTAGCTCACAAAGTAGAATTTTTGCTCACAAGACTCCACAGTTTAGAGGGAACATTGCTTGTGACGTATTTGAATCTACATTCTGAATGAACCATATTTGCCAAACCATGCTGTTAGGGTATCAGACATATTTGCCAAAAGATGTGCTGATGACAATTGGTTTAGATGACTTCTAAAGGTTTTTTTACAAATTAATGGGACAGCTCTCCCTATGTTCTTACGTATGATTTTTAAAAAATCTAGCCTTTGACTGTAACAATGGAATGCAGTTGTTTATTTTGTATGATGAACTAAACTAAATACACTGATAGCTTATTCATTACTCTCTATCCTGGTATTTTTCCTTTAGTAAGTTTTCCCCCCAGTGGTAAGATCCGTAAAAATGAATTTCTCATACCCAGGTCTGCAAGAGTATATACAGGCACCAGAGAGATTCAGAAATAGAGTCCATGGGGTAACTTAACACTATTCAGGGCTCTGTTTTGGTCTCTTGGGCTTTCAGCAGAATGAATTTTCTTCCTTCATGAAAAACAGTGTTCTAATCCTAAAGGAGCTGGGATGTAAAAATATCTACATACTGTTTATATTGTTTTCTCACTTTCACACTAGGCAGCATTAGACTGTCACTTATTTGCCTGAGAGACTCGCTTTGCTTCTTTCTATTTTAGGATGTTATTCGCTCCTCTTGCAACTCAATTAAAAATAGTAATTGTCCCCCGCCCTTCAGCACATATGAGAAATTGTAATGCTGGTTGTGGAGATGTTTAAAAAGGCTTGGGGGGGGGGTCATTGTCTTCCCCTGCCACTCTTTGGAACACATGTCACTAATTCTCAGGAGCACCTTTGAGCCATTCTACTCTCTGAATGTTACAAATGATTAGATGCCCATGGACCCCTTCAACATGCCAAAGTCATTAAACTTTTAGTTTAAAAAAGAGGGTTTGGGGGATAAATGTTGCTGTTATCACTGTAGCTATTGTGATGAAAATAATCATGAAGAAGATAATTGCAGAATAAAGTTTTAAAATATAATTTTGGGGGCACTTTAAACTTGAAAATACCCAAAATATGGTTTTTAATTTTACTATGGATCTTGCCCTACCTGACAGAAATGTCTTCATCTACTGAAAATTGAATCACCAGCCCCACCCCCATCTTATGGATGTGACCTTGCCCCATGTTGTTCAATTACATGACAACTGGACAATGATTGGTTTTACTGTAGACATATCTTGTTTAGGTGATTTTTGCCCAAGGCAGGCTCAGCAAGTGACTCATACATTCTTCAAGAACCCAAAGGAGAGAACAAATTGCTTCCAGTGGACCCCTGCAGACAGGAAATGTCCTACTGCATTTAACACTGGAATGAAACAACATGTACCATGATGAAGGGACATGTGGATTTGGAGGGTCTGAGGCAAGATTGTGGCAGAAATTACCTCAAGCAAGAATATTGGCTCCATTGAGAAATTTCCAAAATACCAAAAGAATGGCCTGATGATGGAGGCAAAAAACCCAGACAAGGATACCATTACAAAATAAGGGGTTGTTTGAAAGTTTGTCAGTATTGCAGTGCCATCCAGTACTAGAGTTACACCCTTCTAAGTCTATCAAGGTTGTTAATTCTGCTTTCGATTGTACATTTGGTTATGAAAATGGGGTTTGTTATGCATGCCTTCCTATGTAATTTGTATCCTGCCTTTTTCCTGAGGAAAAAGCTTCCTAAAATAAAAGTTTCTTAACTTGAGTACCTGTATAGGACAGAATAGGGAGAGAGCCAGTTTGGGGTAGTGGTTAGGAGCGTGGATTCTAATCTGGGTTTGATTCCCCGCTCCTCCACATGCAGCTGCTGGCGTGACCTTGGGTCAGTCACAGTTCTCTTTGAGCTGTTCTGGAAAGAGCAGTTCTCTCAGAGCTATCTCAGCCCCATGTACCTCACAGGGTGTTTGTTGTGGGGAGGGGGAGGGAAAGGAGATTGTAAGCAGCTCTCCTTCGGGTACTGAAGGGTGTATAAATCCAATCTCTTCTTCTTCTAGGGGAAGAAAGCAGCTAGACTGCAGGAAAAGTGGGGCCCTGGCCAATGAGGGTATACTCCCCCCCAACCCACAATTGTATGCTAGGTGGCCACTGGCCAGGGAGGGGCCTGTACTAGCCCCTGTACATCAGGCAAAAGAAATGGTAGCTTTACATGGAACCAGAACCTTATTGAATGTTTGTGGGACAGGAAAAGTTAATTTGAGTCCAGAGCACCTTAGAGAGCAACAAGAGTTTCAGGGTATAAGCTTCTGAGAGTGAAAGCTCCTTTGGTCAGACATCATGTGAGGAAGCCCTGTTAGTTGTCAGGCGATGTCTGGCGAAGGGAGCTTTGACTCTCAGAAGGTTATACGCTGAAACTCTTGTTGCTCTCTAAGGTGCAACTGGACTCAAATCTACTGCAGGCCAAAATGCCTGCCCTTGGAAACTGTTTTCATGTGGGACAGGAGCATCATTGTTATGTTAAAATAGTGTGCAGAATGAAGAGGTACTGTTTATTTTTTTGATTCATTCCTTCGTTTCTTATTGTTTTGAAACCTGGTCTCCTGCCTGTCTCACTTTGTGCTCAGCTTTGCCCAGTTAATGATCCTCAAAAGCTTTTTGCTTGTTCCCAGTATAAGCGTCATGAGCTTGACTCCCTCTTCTGGTCATAAGAGTTAGTAGCAAGAAGTTGTTAGCAGCGGTGCAGATCCCAAAGTAAAATAATGATAATAGGAAGAGCACAAGCCTTCTAATATCTGAAGTTAGGACCAACAAAATGACACATAATATAGTGTGCAAGCTTTCAGGTCCACCTGATGAATAGTTCAGAGCTCAAAATATTGCACACTGTTATGTGCTATTTCATTGGTCCTAATAAAAAGGTATTATGTGTACTATGTTTCTGGCGATGAGGCTGGCAATGAGGCTGGGATACCTAGCAGATTGTGCTCTGTTGCAGGCACAACTTTTCCACATGGCAAAACAATCCTCTCAGCATTCATATAGAGTCCTTTCAGTGTTGGAGAAGGATGTTTACAGTTAAAAGATCATACCCTTTCTAACCAAATTCATATTTCCCCACCAGTGGTGATGGTAGTAGCAGTAGCAGCAGCTGCTGCAGTTGGAGTGGTAGTAATGCAAAAATGGAGAGGGGCTGGTGTGCCGATTTGACTTGTGTTGCTCTTGACTTGTGAAAGAGCTCCAATCCTCCCAGCCACTACTATTTATTGTTGCATGTACTGATTAAGGACAGGATTCTTTTGCATCACTGGTTCATATGGGGCAGTTGGGTTCTAAAGAGGAAAAAAAAGCAATATAGACAAGCTGTGAGTTTCATTGCACTTGATTCAATCTATTTCTCAGTTGACTCTTCCATGCTGATAACCATTTCCCTTCATTTATAATTATTCGGTAACTATAGTGGTTAGCGTATCAAACTAGGATCTGGGAGACTCAGATTCAAATCCCCATGGGGCCGTGGAGATTTGCTGCGTGACTTTGGGCCAGTCACAGATTCTCAGGTTTACCTTCCTCATGAGGTTGTTGTCAGGATTAAACAAAGGAGAGGAGCAATTTAAGCCACCCTGAGTCCCCACTGGGGAGAAAGGCAAGGGTATGAAATACAATTTATTTATTAGGTTCTAATCCTACTTTTTCTCTAAGGTATTCAGGGTAGAGAGCTAGCGTGTTGTAGTGGTTAACAGTGGCAGACTCTAATCTGGAGAGTTGGGATTCCCTGCTCCTCCACATGAAGAAGGACCTTGGGCCAGTCACAGTTGTCTCAGAACTCTCTCAGCCCCACCTTCCTCACAAGGTACCTGTTTTGGGGAGAGGAAGGGAATGTGAGACTCCTTTGAGACTCCTTAGGGTAGAGAAAAGCGGTGTATAAAAACCAACTCTTTTTCTTCATCTACATATTCCTTTCACTAATTTTATTACTACAACCACTTTGTGTGGTAGGATAGGCTGTAAGAGAATGGCGGGCCCATGATTATCCTATGAGCCTCATGGCAGAATTTGAATCCAGGTCTCCTTGTGCATGTGTGCCATCAAGATGCAGCTGACTTATGGCAACCCCAGCAAGGGAATTTCAAGGCAACTGAGGAGCGGAGGAGGTTTGCCATTGCCTTCCTCTGCAGAGTCTTCCTTAGTGGTATCCCTTCCAAGTTTAGACCCTGCCTAGCTTCCAAGATCTTATGAGATCAGGCTATATACCATGTTGTCTTCCTTCCTCCACGTCTCCTTGGTCTTGGTTTAATCACCACATAATGCGGACCGGGCTCTTAACATCACACTATCATGTATTACTTTCAGTATATGTACACTATAAAATTACCTCTGTCACTGATTTCCTGAAAGAACCATCAGAACTCTAGTTTGATGAGGGAGCTATGAAGAAGTCTATTAGATATCTCTATACTTCCAAGAGCTGCCCTAGGGAGAGGGATTTGCTTTTACACCACTTTAAATCTGGCTGGCTTGCTATTTTCTATACATCGATGCTTGTTAATTTCCCTGTAACCATATTACATGCCCTTATGGTCAAGGCTGCTAGGCATTGTGAGTCCAATGAAAAATCTAAGATGCTGTACACTAATCTTTTCCGCAAGCAGTTTCTAAGACAGCTGTGGGCATTAAGAACTAGCCCTTTCCTTCCCTAACATGAATGTCAGCTTGCTGGGGGATTTTCTCAATATTGCACCAGGATTTCTGGGAACCTGAAGAAGGATATCTATTTTGCTCACATCTAGTCAACATTAGTCCCATTGCAGCCGTTGCTGCCAGCGGGGGCTTGCAGCATAGTTATTGTTCTGCGGCCTGTCTTGGCACATAGTGAGCTCTCAGTTTTTGTTCCTCTTTGCTCTGGATTAGTCTCATCTGCTTTCACGTGTTAGAAGGGAGCAACATCAAATAAAAGATTTCCTTTCACATCTGTTTGACTGCCAGGAAGCTCGATTGAGAAATAAATCTGTTTTATTGTTTCATTTGTATTCCAAGGAGCATCAAATGATGTCCGAGCTTCAAAACTATCCTGTGAGGAAGGTTAGTCTGACTGAGAACAATTTGTCGAAAGCGAGTCATCTAAGCCCTTCCTCAGATTATGGGATAAAGTTAAATAAGCCTCTCTCTATACTTTAATCATGTTGTAACTATACATTAAATATGCATGTTTATAGGAAAAGAAAAAAGAAGGGTAAAGAATTCCTTCTCTTAGTATTTTTGCTGAATGTTGAGTTCTCTACCAATGTCTTAATTTGCTTGTTTTTCACTTTTCTTTTTTTCTTCTCTCTTTTTTTGGTTTGTTGTTGTTGTTATGTGTATACTGTAGGTTGTTCTCTATATGGGGAGTGGGGTGTGTACTTGATCCATCTAACATCTTAACCAATTAGTGTCAGCTGGGGGTGGCTCGGGGCAATTCCTATCTTTCAGTCCTTTAGATCACAAGTCATTGATTCCTAGAAATGATTATTTCTCTGGTTATTACTACTTATGAAAAATAGTTACCATCTTTCTGTCCTTTAGGTCACAAGTCATTGATTCCTAGAAATGATTATTTCTCTGGTTATTACAACTTATGAAAAAAACAACAACCAAATGCTCTTAAAATTGCAATACTTTCTTCTACTTAGTCTTAATCACATCCAAAGATAAGCCTTTGAACATTGCTATGAACCTTTCCGTGTGCCCCTATGCATACCTGAAATGGCAT
>NW_015172663.1:33585-74773 GCF_001447785.1 Gekko japonicus | reverse complement strand
AGATAAGCAGAGATTTATATGTGAGTTTTCCACTATATATACTGGTGGTGGTGGTGGAAAGCGCCATCAAGTCACAGCTGATTTATGGTGACCCCTCATAGGGTTTTCAAGGCAAGAGAGGTTCAGGACTGACCCTGGTAGCTTCTGAGATCTGATGAGATTGGGCCTGTCTGAGCCATATGTAGCTAAATGTTTATTATTTAGAAAACATCTAACCCTCCTTCCTATTAAAAAGACTACTCAAAAAGGTATACAAGAATTCAAAATACACAGTAAAAACACGATACAAAACCCACAAAAACATAGTAAAACCACAATACTTAAACTAAAACTATAGCCCCCCCCCCAAGTTCAAACCAATTTAAAACTTGACTAAGGCCCCTGCCACACGGCAGGGGAAAAGACTCTTAAGGTGCGGGTTTTTTTTAAGATTCTCACCCAGTTTTTCTGGCACACCCTGGAAGCATAGGACCATATTAGCCTTATCCATTTGGGCTTGTAATAATTGCTCTTTCATAGAGGTTTGTTCTGTTTCCAGCTTCTTGACTTTTTTCTTCACTTTCTGTGTATCTTCAGCCACTTCCTTAACTTTTTCACTGTCTTGCTTCATCATTTGTATCAGCTCATTTATCTGTGTTTGTTGTGTTGTTATTCCCTGTGTCACCACCGTCATCTGCTCCTTGAAGACGTTCAGCTGCTCCAGCAGTGGACGCATGTAGTCTGCTACTGCCTTCGCCGTCTCATTCGTCACTTCCGGTTTTGGGCTCTCCCCAGCTTTTACTTTCGAAAGCTTGTCCTTCTTCCCCGCCATCTTTTATAATTGTTTACACTCACAAGAAAGTTCAAGAGTCTCTAAATTTGCGCTTGATAATTTACGATCGCTCTGGTGAGTGTTTCCAGGCACTTTTCTACGCGTTTTCGTCTGCTCCCCCCTCCGCTCAATGATTTATGTGCATGAGGAATTTCCTCCCTGCTCGTTTTCTCTGCTCAGTGAGATAGGGTAGGGAGCGTCTTTTCTTTGTAAAAATCGCCTTTAAGTTGACTCACGTTCATAGTTGGTCATGCGACCCCTTTTTCTGCAGCATTTCTTCTGCTCAATCTCCTGCGCTTGATTCCGGTAAGTGTTGCTAGTACCATTCGGTCTCTTGGCTCAAAGGACCACTGGAGCGAAGGGGCACCTCAATTCTCTGGCATTCCGCCATCGAAGAGGCTACCCCTTCAAAGCTCCCTGGCCAGGGCCCCTCCACCGGGTCCCTGGGGGGGGGGCTACGAGCCTGCATGCCCCCTCCTTCAGCCGGAGAAAGACCTCATCCCCGGGAGGTCCGGGAGATGCGTCTGCAAGCGCGTCGCCATCCACCAGAGGTCCACTAAATAAAAAAACCCTAAATATTTATTATTTAGAAAACATCTAACCCTCCTTCCTATTAAAAAGACTACTCAAAAAAGTATACAAGAATTCAAAATACACAGTAAAAACACAATACAAAACCCACCAAAAACATAGTAAAAACACAATACTTAAACTAAAATAAAACTATAGCCCCCCCCAAGTGCAAACCAATTTAAAACTTGACAAAATGTACCGATTGCTTCACGTATTTTACATCCTTTCCAAGGCAACAACCAATCATGCATAAAGAATCTTGCAGCCAATGAGGAACAGGGCAATCTGATATGTCACATACATGTAAGGAAAAGGGAGCATCACACATTTGATTAAAGATACTGTTGCTGCAATAAAAGAATGTGCATGCATCCAAACATCATGAGCCAATTTAGAACTCTTGATAAAAATGATATTAAAATGTTCCTAGAGGTCGCTTATAAATAGTGGACCAAACTCTATTGGAGTGGAAGAGGAAATGTTCATAAGCTATCCTAGACGCAGTAGCTATACCAACACTATTCAGAAGTTCCTCATAGTGACCACAATTTTTCAGAACTTTACTACAAATGCAGAACCTGGCTCCAGAAATACCACACTAGGTGCAGTAGTCTGACCAGCTACAAAGGGGGAGAAAGTTTATGTAGATTTCATAGTTGAATACAAGGGGTTTGGGGCAGTGCTGCTTTCCAGCATGCTGATTTCCTCTTCTATTTTTTCTCTTCTCTTTTCCATTGGGGGAAATGGCTAAAAACAGTAAGAACAGGAAACCAGTGGTCCATTGTACATCTGTTGCAAGTATATTCTTATGAAATGGTCATCAATTTAACATTTCTGATGGATGGTTTAATCTATTCAAGGTAACAACAACAACAACAACAACAAAACCCTGAAAGACTGGTGAGATATTAGATCAGGGGTCCCCAACATGATGCCCATCAACACCTTTCCTGGTGTCCACAAAGTGTTTTTAGGAAGTGGGTGGGGGCATGTAGGGCTTCTGATTGACTATTGGGGTTTTGATTGGCTGTGCAGATTGTCTTAAAATGTTGCTTTTGCAGCAGCTGCCACCACAGTACACACAAGGATCTGCACTGTGTTACTGAAGTTAAGCTGTGGCAGCCATTTTGTGGCAGCCATTTTGTTGCACCCACCATGCTGTGTGAGAATTTCCAGTGTGCCTGCAGGCTCAAAAAGGTTGGGGACCTCTGTATTAGAGAGTTTTCTTTCCTCAGTTTAGAAATACTGAAGTCCCCCTCCCCCCAAAAAACCCCCTCTCAAGCAATTGGAGCCTGTCGTCAAAGTCTGTTGCTTGCACCCTCCTTTTTATTGTTGATTTTATGTATTGGTAACATACTCTCATGAAACCAAGATATGTTCAATCCTTTTACATACCAGCCTTTTTAAATCCTAATGGATGCATTATGAATTGTCTCTGGTGAAAAGAATGAAGAGCAAGAAGTCTACAGAGGGTGATGCTATGTCAAGGTAAGAAATGTTCTGCATGAGTTATGTCCTGGCAATATTTTTCTGTTGTCCTAGTCACATTGTTAAGGTCACAGGCTTACGCAAAATGGTGAAATAGAATAAAACAGATGTTACGCATAATGGCACGTGACATTACCTCAATGGCCACTTTAAACTCACAAAGCCACTCCTGGAAGAGCGACTGGGATTGGAGAAGTGGTATGGAGAAAATGGGGCTTCATTGTTTTCTTACCTGATTCCACATTCTCCAAGTGGCTTCTGCACTCAGTGATACTACCAAATGTACCCATGTTTAGTGGCTAGGGAAAGGGTCAAGAATGTCTTCTCTACACGGCTTCTCTGATTCATATCACCTCCTTGGAATTTTCTGTTTAAAAAGGAGCCACCGGAATAATGTTCCTTGAATCTGCATGTAATGTCCAGCTGGCCATTAAGAGAAAACTGTATTTAAGGGAATGTAAGTAAGTAAGAGTCCTGACCTAGTTAGCACAGACTAGTCCGGTCTCATCAAATCTTGGAAGCAAAGCAGGGTCAGCCCTGGTTAGTACTTGGATGGGAGACCACTAAGGAAGTCCAGGATTGCTACACAGAGGCAGACAATGGCAAACCCAAATTGTTCTTCTCTTGCCTTGCAAACCCTGTGGGGTCACCATAAGTTGACTGTGACTTGATGGTATTTTCCACCACCAAGGAACTGAGAGAAAAAACAAAAAGGTGGACCATGGTTATGATAAGGTAGACCATGTTTATGATTAAGGGTTGTACAAAGGCTGCCATGCTCAGTAGAGGGCACGGTGCCTTTGCTGTAGTAGCTGTGTGCTAGAAGAAGATTTTTAATTAGTGGAACTTTTTCAACCATAATGATAAGTCCTGTAAGTACACTACCAGTGCAGGTTCCTTAAGGCATGCTGATTTACAGCAATAGTGCTACTCTTTGCACTGATCTTTAAATTCCTGTTTATGCACATTGGGCACTAGCAGAATTATTAGTGGAGGGGCCGTGGCTCAGTGGTAGAGTATCTGCTTAACATGCTTAGCCGTGGCTCAGTGGTAGAGTATCTCCTTAACATGCTTAACATGCAGAAGGTCCCAGGTTCGATCCCCAGAATCTCAGATAAAGGTTCTGGCAGTAGATGATGTAAAAGACCACTGCCTGAGACCCCGGAGAGCTCCTGCCAGTCTGAGTAGACAATACTGACTTTGATGGACCAAGGGGTCTGATTCAGTATAAGGCAGCTTCATGTGTTCATGGGCGGAGAGAGGGGGAAAGTATTTTATGGAAGAAACAAGCAGAGGACCTGCAGGAAATTGCAGGGAACATCTCATCCCCCCCATTCCTCTTTCTGTTCCCTGAAAGCCCCCATATTACCTCCCCTTTTCCTGCTTCCTTTTCTCCATTCCACCCACCAGATAACTTGCCTTTATTTTTTGCCCTATCAGCTTCTCCTTCTCTCCACCTGGCAAAGCCTGCCCAGTTGTGTGGTACTGGTGGCCAGGTTAGGAGTTTTGAGAGTGGTGTCTGTGGAGAGGGAAATCTGGGGAGGGATTTCACCTAGAATCTATGGTGTAATTATGGACATTTCCATTTAAAGCTACCATTTCCCCCCAAGTGAACTGATCTCTGTAGCCTAGAGATCAGTTGTACTTGTGGGTAACCTACAGGCCCCACCAGGAGGTTGGCAACCATGCTCTCAGGGCTTTGCTTTACAGAAACCAAGACTTAGAAGGTTTACCAATAAGCAACCTCTACCTGTCCCTAGTTCCATTTTGTGGTTCTTTCATTTTGTACCTGTTGTACCCTTAGAAGCTCATTGATTAACAAATCTTGAGCAGCAGAAAATACTTATTTCTTATTTTTTAGATGCAAGGGCTAAAAGGACTAAGACAAGTTTTGCAACTGCTAGAGTGATCCTGGGATCCTTATCACTGAGCAAAAGAGCCAGGGTTTCCGGGGTATAGGGGGACAACTGGTTGAATAAAGGCTTAATATAATAATCCCTCAGAATCTCAAAAAACCTGCATTCCAGCAGGGCGTGAAAAGATGTATCAATCCTGTTAAGGCCGCAAGGGCAAATTCTTTCAGTGTAGGGCCTATTCAAAAATCTCCCTTGCAAAACCATCGTAGGTATAATGTTCAGTCTCTGCTAAATCTCTGCTAAAAAAGCTCTGCAATAACGTGGTATGGTAAAATAGTACATATGGTGTTTTTTTTTTAAGATTTTGGGTAAGAAAGACCAAAAAATAGGGGTGACGGGTGAGCATATTCTGCAGGCTCTCAGAATCAGACTACTATGGTCAATTTACATGACTTGCTTTTTGATCAGAGAAAATACTTTGGTTTTGCCCATCTCAAAAATATCATCTATCGGCATTTTTTCTCATCCAGGGCTTTCATCCAAGTTGATTTGTGGGTATCCTGAATTAAAGGGGCTAACAAACCATTGTCAGCACAGAGGTGTTTTAGTCTCAGTTTGAAGGCAAATAACCATGCTCTTGCTTACAGGGATATATGTCCAAATTCTGCCTGTAATATGATGTTTGACACACAGCAGCATTTTGTGGTTCTATTAATCATAACTCCTATGGCATGGTCCAGAATTACTAGCCAATTTTTGCTTGCAGTAAATTTTCTCTGGTACTTCTGGTTGAGTTGTTGTTGTTCAGTCGCACAGTGGAGTCTGACTCTTCGCGACCCCATGGACCAGATCATGCTAGGCCTTCCTGTCTTCCGCTGTCCTCTGACGTTTGCTCAATTTCATGTCCGTTGCATCGATGACACTGTCTCACCATCTCATCCTTTGCCGCCCCCGTCTTCTTTGACCTTCAATCTTTCCCAGCATCAGGGTCTTCTCCAGTGAGTGCTCCCTTCTCATTTGGTGGCCAAAGTATTTGAGCTTCAGTTTCATTATCTGGCCTTCCAGGGAACAGTCAGGGTTGATTTCTTTGAGGATTGACTGATTTGTTCTTCTTGCAGTCCAAGGGACTCTCAAGAGTCTCCTCCAGCACCATAGTTCAAAAGAATCTATTCTTCGGCGCTCGGCCTTCCTTATAGTCCAACTCTCACAGCCATACATGACTACTGGGAATACCATTGCTTTGACCATGCGGACTTTTGTTGGCAGGGTGATGTCTCTACTTTTTATCATGCTGTTTAGGTTCGCCATCACTTTCCTCCCAAGGAAATCTTTTAATTTCATGGCTGCTGTCACAGTCTGCGGTGATCTGGGATCCCAGGAACGTGAAGTCTGTCACTACTTCCACGACTTCCCCTTCTATTTGCCAAGGAGTGATGGGGCCGGATGCCATGATCTTAGTTTTTTTGATGTTGAGCTTCAAGCCCACTTTTGCGCTCTCCTCTTTTACCCTGAGCAAGAGGCTCTTTAGGTCCTCTTCACTTTCTGCCATTAGAGTGGTATCGTCTGCATATCTGAGGTTGTTGATCTTTTCCCCAGCAATCTTAATTCCCGCTTGTGATTCATCCAGGCCAGCATTTCGCATGATGTACTCTGCATATATATTAAATAAGCAAGGTGACAGTATACATCCTTGTCGTACTCCTTTTCCTATGCTAAACCAATCAGTTGTTCCATATCCGGTTCTAACTGTCGCTTCTTGGCCCTTATACAGGTTTCTCAAGAGACATAGCAATGGTATTCCAAGTAGTAATGTATGGCTACAAGAGTTGGACTATAAGGAAGGCTGAGAATAGATTCTTTTGAATTATGGTGCTGGAGAAGACTCTTGAAAGTCCCTTGGACTGCAAGGAGATCAGACCAGTCAGTCCTAAAAGAAATCAACCCTGACTGTTCCCTGGAAGGCCAGATAATGAAGCTGAAGCTCAAATACTTCGGCCACCAAATGAGAAGGGAGCACTCACTGGAGAAAACCCTGATGCTGGGAAAGACTGAAGGTCAAAGAAGAAGGGGAAGGCAAAAGATGAGATGGTGAGACAGTGTTATCAATCCAATGAACATGAAATTAAGCAAACTCCGGAGCATGACGAAAGACAGGAGGGCCTGGTGAGATGTAGTCCATGGGGTCATGAAGAGTAGGACTTGACTGTGCAACAACAACAACAACAACAAATGCCACTGAGGTCCATGTCTTCCCCAAGCTCCATCCCGAAATCGGCAGGGGTTTCCCAACCTGGATCTGGCAACCCTACATGCCCATTCCCCGTTGGTGGCCAGGGGGGAGGACCTGGAAACACTAGGCTGTGCAATTTCAAGTTGCAAGTAGAGACTTACGTGAGAAAAAGGGCTCTCCTAGAGCTATAACTATATCTCAGAAAGAATAGCTAGACTCGAGTCCAGTAGCACCTTGAAGACCAACAAGATTTTGGGGATATGAGCTTTCAAGATTCCAAGTTCCCTTTGTCAGATAAACTCAGAATTTGAATGCTGGTTTTATGCTCTGGCTTTTCTTTGGCTGTGTTTTTGGTTGTTTTTATGATTTTATCATGTTTTGCTTGTGAGCTGCCTCTAGCAAGCTTCTGGAGATGCAACACATACATTTTCTAAGTTTATAAATAAATGGACAACCATGTGACTTAGAGATTTTTTTGTGCTTCTTCCCAACCACATCCATACTATTTTAATCACTCCACACTTTTAAAAAAGCTTTTTTTGAAAGTATAAGAATATTAGGATACCCAGCTTGTCAGCCTAATTATGTGTATCTTGTTTTTTTTTTTAAAGAATAACAGTGAGAGAGAAATATGGACAGTTCAAAATTACTGGATAAAAGTCTACCTAATGAACAAATTGTAATTGTATAATTTTATACACTGAAAAATTATAACAGTATATGAATAGAAAAATACAGTCAAGCTGTAACATATATGCAAATTGTATAAAAGCACAACATTCCAACCGAAATGAATATAAACATCGAGATCTGCATCCCTAGTGATTGAGTACATAGACAAGTGGGGGGCCTGCAAGGACTTGCAGGGGAGCATCTCATTTCCAACTTCCAGCTTCCTCTTTCCTGAAGACCCCATAGTTTCTTTCCCTTCTTCCTGCTTCCTTCTTTCCTTTCCCTCACCAGTGCCTTTATCTGCCCCCCTGTCTTCAGCATTCCCTCCTTCCCTCCCCCTGGCAGCCTCTCCCTGGGAAAACTCAGTGCTGTTCCAACTGTAGATCTTGGAAACTAATTCTAACAGTGAGCTGGGCACAGTGACCTGGTTCAATTCCTCCTCAGTCATACAGTACCTTCTCTGGTTTCTGGAATTTTGTTGACTGTTCGATGTTTATTGAGAGAAACTCTTTATGAACTGTCAGGGTCTTGCTGTTCTCATGAAAACGGATTGATTTACTATTTTTACTAACCTGTTAATTAGGATGATATTGTCTTCTCTTTTGTGTTCCTGCTGCTGAGTTTGCCTGGAGGCAGTATTCTAAGGCCACATATGTTTCACTGTGTAATAGGTTCCACAGAAACGTATTCAGCAAAAGCTTCAAACTCAGATTTCTTCAGTTCCTTTTGTAGTTTTATCTGCCCTCATCTCAGTAATCTCGTTTGTGTGTCAGATAAGCTACAACTGGTCTCAAGAGGAAAGACTGGGCCATTAGCACCTGGCATTTTCAGCAAGGTTGTAACCTCTGCCTCATTCCTCTGAATTTGCTTAACTTGGGGGTAGAATTCTGAATTTAGTGGGCATAACTTTGTAACACATGGACATGCATATGTATTTAGGAAATCAAGTGATCTGAAGGGTAAGAAGCAGCTGGTTGCCTCCAAGGCAGGCTTACAAATGAAGAAGGCTCAGCCTACCTTTTGTTCAGCCTGCTAACCATCATTGAACTTCTCAGTAATCTCGTTTGTGTGTCAGATAAGCTACAACTGGTCTCAAGAGGAAAGACTGGGCCATTAGCACCTGGCATTTTCAGCAAGGTTGTAACCTCTGCCTCATTCCTCTGAATTTGCTTAACTTGGGGGTAGAATTCTGAATTTAGTGGGCATAACTTTGTAACACATGGACATGCATATGTATTTAGGAAATCAAGTGATCTGAAGGGTAAGAAGCAGCTGGTTGCCTCCAAGGCAGGCTTACAAACGAAGAAGGCTCAGCCTACCTTTTCCTCAGCCTGCTAACCATCATTGAATTTACAAGGTGCCACCTCTGGCACCCGTGCCATAAGTTCACCACCACTGATCTAGGGGGAAAGGCTGCAAAATATCTCCAAATTAAATGAAGATTGTGCAGGAAGGAACATTTCTGTGCAAATAAACTGTGGGAAATTAGATAGAAAGGATGGGATTGAGCTCTTTTTTTCTTTCTTTAATGTGGTTTACTCCCATCGTTGAATCTTTTCAGGGAGGAATTGTATAGAATTTTTGATTTCCCAAATATTCCTGAATATTGTCTGTAAATTGTAAAATAATTCAGTTGGAATAGAAACAGAGTTTATAGTGGACAATATCTTCACACACACATTAGGTGGCATATATACAGCCATTTTATGATGCTCATTTTGAACCACTGAGAATAAGTGATACATGTTTCTGATTATATCCATTAGTGAAATGTAGAAATTAAGGAAGAATGACATTCTGAACACATCTACACATATCCTATTATCTTCCTTCCCTTCCCAAACACTGCTTTCCAGAGGATCTGCCTCCAAATTTCTAAGAATATTCAAATTGGGAGTTGGTAACCCTAAAAGGAATTGATGGGAGACCATGTGCTATCAATATATCTAAATCCTAACCCAGTCAAATTTGAAGATACATAAATCCTGAGACTGGAGCTGTGAATAGATGAGACAGGACTTTCTAGAAACCTGAAAAATGCCCCAGGTTTACAGAAAAATCTGAAATGTTAAAAATATACGTTGGTGGGTTAAAAACCCCAAAATGATAAAAAGGAGACCTGTAGCTTTAAGGAACAGATGCTCTCAGTGGTCATTGCTTGGCCACAACAGTTTTCCAGAGTTCTAGGCTTGATTTGTTTTAGTAAAAGGCCAGGGGAGGATAAGGCTTTTCTGAGGCCAGGGCTGGTGGTAACCACCAGGCAACATGCTACCACTTGACTTGCATGACTCACCCAGGCCCAGTCCGTTGCTACTTTTCAAAAGCAACGGCATGAAAGCCAGTGCTGTGTAGTGGTTAGTGTTTCAGAATAGGACCTCACATCTCCATTCTGCTATGTAAACTCACTGGGTGACCTTATGCCAGTTACAAATTCTCAGCCTGATTTACCTCACAGGCAGGGTCAGATAGTTCATTAAGAGCACTGGGAATGCTCCCCAGTGGGCTGATGTCTTCATCCCCAATTGTGCCAGCCCAGGCCTGTGACAGAAGGCTTAGCCTGACTCACCCAAGCCCTGTTTAAGATAGAGGAAGTGGTACCCAGCCTGTCTGAAGCAAGGCGTGGGAGGGGGCACCTAGCCCACCTAGGGCACCTGCCCCTTGAAAGTCCTTGGGTTCCCCACTTTGCAGCTGGGCCTGGCCAGGTAACTGGCATCTGGCACCGGCCCACAGTTTTCCTAGGTAGAGACTGCTAGGGGGAGGGAAGGAAGGAAAACTGAAGGGGGGGAGATAAAGGTAGTGGTGGATGGGAAAAAGGAGGCAGGAAAATGGGAGTGGCTATGGGGGTTTTCAGGCAAGGGAAAGGGGAAATAGTATGTGAGGAAGAGGAAATTAGATGCCCCCTCATATGACCTTCTGGGTTTGTGCTTGTACATCCTTATTCCCACTTCATCTCTTGCAGCTCACTGAGTTCATAGATATTTTATTCACGAGAGAGTCAGTGAATCCTCGAAAACAGCACAGGGGCAAAGTGGGATTCTCCTGTGGGAGCAGGGAACGGGTGGAAATCATTGCAACCTTCCAAAGACATGAGTGCCATTAAGACTTTTGAAGCTGTGTAGGTAGATACATGCAAGTGAGCTGGTGCTGCTGGGCCAGGCTTCCTCCAGGACAGAGGTTCTAGGCCATTCATTTAAAGGGATATAAGGGAAAAGACACATCTCCAGAAAAAAAGCTAGATATTTACTTTTTAAACAAGTGAAATCTGGAAATTCAAAGAACCTTGTACACAAATTGTTATAATGATATTCAATTGTGATTTAAAAACAAACAAACTGGGGAAAAATGCTAGTGATCAGGATGGAATTGGGTAGATACTGCTGAGGGACTGAGAAACTTCAGGGAAACCTGCCATGTGGAAGCCCTGTTGTCACTGTGCTGTATTGGCAGCTGCAGCAGCAATGGTAAAACCACATCTGTATCTGAAAGAGGTTGTCTGTAGAAACAGAAAACATCACTCCATTTCCATAGAAAGATTCCAGTAGGTCCAGCTGATTCGATTGCTTGATTAATGTATCTCACATGTTGACAACATATTTGGAGGAGATCCAGAAATTCAGCATGTAGGGAGTTATGTGACAGCTTCATCAGAATGCCCAGCTTACCTTCTGATTTATGTGCTATATATTCACTGTGCCAATTTTATAATATGAACTATTATTAATTTTGACAGGTAACAGATGTGACTGTGGAGGGCAAGGTACAAATATCAATTTGAACTACTCTCCTTCAGTTTTAGACAGGTAGGCAGTTAAAAGAGTCTTAATTATGATGGGCTGCTTTAAATTCCTTACCACTATCCATGTGGCCTGATATTGTATTTGCTGAATGCCACTTTATGCTACAGTGAGGCTAGGCAGTCAGAGGTGTGATAGACTGCTTGTAAGGATGTTTGAAGTATGGTACCTCTTTTTTTTACTTCTGTGAGTATATTTTCAGTTTTCATCAGCACCAAACCATAGCTACAGAACTGAAAGGTTTTGCTCCAGTCTACATCTTATGATAAGTCTGATGATAGACTTTAAGAACATAAGAACATAAGAGAAGCTGTGCTGGATCAGGCCAGTGGCCCATCGAGTCCAACACAGTGGCCAAAACCCAGGTGTCATCAGGAGGTCCACCACTGAGGTTAGAACTCCAGAAGCCCTCCCACTGTGGACCCCAAGCATCACTGTCCCAGATATAGTTTTCCATCTATACTTTGTGGCTAATAACTACTCATGGACCTCTGCTCCATATGTTTATCCAATCCCCTCTCAAAGCTGTCTATGCTTGTAGCTGGTACCACTTCCTGCAGAAGTACTTCCTTTTATCCATATGAACCTGACTGCTCATCAATTTCATCAAGTGCCCACAAGTTCTTGTATTGTGAGAAAGGGCGAAAAGTACTTCTTTCTCTACCTTCTCTATCCCATGCATAATTTGGTAAACCTCTATCATGTCACCCCTCAGTTGTCTTTTCTCCAAGCTAAAGAACCTCTTAAACCTTTCTTCATAGGGAAAGCGTTCCATCCCTTTAATCATTTTAGTTGCCCTTTTTTGCACCTTCTTCCAATGCTATAATATCTTTTTTGAGGTGCGGTGACCAAAACTGTACACAATATTCCAAATGAAGCCACACCATAGATTTATACAGGGGCATTATGATACTGGCTGATTCGTTTTCAGTTCCCTTCCTTGTAATCTCCAGCATAGCGTTGGCCTTTTTTACAATGAGCTGACGTTTTCCATGAGTTATCTACCATGATCTCTCTCCTGGTCAATTACTGCCAGTTCGGACCCCATCCATGTGTATTTATAGTTGGGATTTTTTGCTCCAATGCGCATTACTTTGCACTTGCCCATGGTAAACCTCATTTGCCACACTGATGCCCACTTGTCCAGCCTCAACAGATCCCTCTGGAGCACCTCATAGTCCTCCCTGGTTTTCACCACCCTAAACAACTTAGTGTCATCTGCAAACTTAGGAATGTTAAACCATTTACTGTTGCTTTTCTGTGTCTGTTGATCAATAATGTTAAAAATACAATGTCTGTCAATGATTTAAAATGTGCCTTTTCAAAACTACCTTGACAGTGGTTTTATAGTTACAAGATGAAATAAAAATGATATATGACATATGAATATTTAGAGAAGCATTTGAGTTTCTGATATTACAGGTACTGCTGGACTCCTGTTTAAATTAGGTTCAGAGTTCTAGTTTGCTTTCTCCAGAATCCCTTTATTATGATGACAGATGTAATGATTTCAGTTTTTGAAAAGTACAGCTCCTGGCAGGTTTCAGATTAAAATTAAATGTATTTATTACATGACTAATAATTGCTGCATGTAGTGTTATCCTGGTATCTGCCACAGAAGGGCAGTAGCAACCTATTGAAACAATTGTCTTGACATTCTAAGCCATGAACAAAAAAGCCATCATTTACTAATCTAAAAGTGAATGAAAACCCATTGTGTGTTTATATGCAGTTCAGAAGTTTAGAAAGATTTTTTAAAACTGTCAACATGCTATTTCTTAGAAATGTTCTGTATGTAAATATAAGTGAAATAATGTAAATTTGGTAGCTCTATGATAGGAATAAAATTCAGAAGCTGCAAAGTTCAAATTACTTATGTGGCATTGGGCTCATCCATTCAAAAGCAGTTGAACTGGACATCAAAGCCCAATGTATGTATCAATTGTTGCTGTGTCCAGACTCCAGAACAATTTCCATTGTAATAAGTAAACTCTGAAGCCAATACTTTTTTAAAGTGGTGAAGTACAGATAGGAGCCTGTCTTGGCCCTGAAGGGGAAAACAGCCACTCAGATGAGCCTATGGGAGTGCTGCTCCAGCATCCAATCACGTTTCAGAAGGGGGATGGAATGTTGGAGGGAAGCAGAGGGAGTGAGTTCAGGTCTGCCTCAGGCAGAGTGCAGAAAGAGTTGAGTTCTGCCTCAGGGGAGTGAGCAGTGAGAGCTCAGGTCTCGCTCAGGAAAAGAGCAGACAGAAGAGCAGGGTAGCTCTGCTTGGTAGTGTGGCAGAGTGGTTTAGCTCTACCTCTGGGAGAGAATAGAGTACCCAGTTGTCAGGTCTATCTCTGGTAATGAGCAGACTTGTACCATTTAATCTGACTGTTGGGAAAGGGCAGGCTGGTGTGGGTAGAATCCTGTGTGTGTGTGAGAGAGGATCCAATGTAGTGGCTAGTCAGTAAAAGCCTATTTGTGCCTGAAAGCATTAAAGAAAATTCAGGCTACTCTCTGAAGCCATAACTAGTTTAAATTTATGTGCCTCAGCCAGGTTTCTCTTTGTCTAGCTGGAGACCTGTGCTGCTGATTTGTTCCTTGAGATCAACCTATCAATCAATCAATCAATCAATAAACAAACAAATAAATAGAGAATTCTTCTGTGTTTTTTTATACAACACCTGTCTCAGTGATCTCAGCTTTTGTATACAATGCCTGATGCCCAATGCTTTTATATACAATGTTGTTTATATACAACTAGGAATAAGGCGCGTTGTGGAAATAAATACAACGAGCTCTAGAAAGAGGCTCTGGGAGAGTGCCCCGACTTTGGGCACACAGTGTGAATTTGCTGTGGCTACGTCAGCAGGGTATAATGACAGTGTCCACTGTTTTCTACAGAGGAACTGATGTCTGCTACCTGAAGAGCAGTTGTACTTTTGAGTGATCTCCAGTCCTCACCTGGAGATTGGCAACAATTGTTACCCAGGATGAAATGGCTGGCTTTGAGGGTGGAGTCTATGGCATTCTACCTGTCTGAGGTCCAAACCCTCCTCAAACCCCACCCTCTCCAGGCTCCACCCCTCAAATCCCCAGGAATTTACCAACCTGGAGTTGGCAACCCCATCTCCTTCGCAGCTAACCATCAACCTACCGTTATCTGCCCCTCTGACTTCAGCTGACTTCTGCCCTCCCTCCTGCAGAGCAGTTGTAATTCTGAGTGGTCTCCAGCCCTCACCTGGAGAATTGGCAACAATGGTTCCCCATGAGGGACTGGCTGGTTTGGAGAGTAGAGTCGGGTGGAGTCTATGGCATTTTACCTGTCTGATACTCCACCCCTTCTCCAACCTCACCATCTCCAGGCTCCACCCCACAAATCTCCAGGAATTTCCCAACCTGGAGTTGACAACCCTATCTCCCTCCCAGCCAATTGTCAACCTACTGTTATCTGCCCCCTGACTTCAGCTTTCCATCTCCTCCCCCCTCCCTCCTGGAGAGCAGTTGTAATTCTGATTGATCTCCAGCCTGTTCGGGAGGGGTGTTGAAAGACCTGAGTCAGATTGAGGTGACGAGAGAGGAGGTCCTAAAACTGATAAACAACTTAAAAACTGATAAATCACCAGGCCCAGATGGCATACATCCAAGAGTTCTGAAAGAACTCAATTGTGAACTTGTGGATCTCCTGACAAAAATATGTAATCTCTCCTTAAAATCAGCCTCCATTCCTGAGGACTGGAAGGTAGCTAATGTCACTCCCATCTTTAAAAAGGGTTCCAGAGGAGATCCGGGAAATTACAGGCCAGTCAGTCTGACGTCGATACCGGGTAAATTGGTGGAAACCATTATTAAGGAAAGAATTAGTAGGCACATAGATGAACAAAACCTATTGAGGCAGACTCAACATGGGTTCTGTAAGGGAAGATCTTGTCTCACTAACCTGTTAATGTTCTTTGAGGGGGTGAACAAACATGTGGACAAGGGGGATCCAATAGATATTGTTTACCTTGACTTCCAGAAAGCTTTTGATAAAGTTCCTCATCAAAGGCTCCTAAGCAAGCTCAAAAATCATGGGATAAAAGGACAAGTCCTTTTATGGATCAAAAACTGGCTAATTAATAGAAAACAGAGAGTGAGTATAAATGGGCAGTTCTCCCAGTGGAGGGGTGTAAGCAGTGGGGTACCACAGGGATCAGTACTTGGTCCACTGCTTTTTAACTTGTTCATTAATGATTTGGAGTTGGGAGTAAGCAGTGAAGTGGCTAAATTTGCGGATGATACGAAGTTGTTCAGGGTGGTGAAAACCAGTGAGGATTGTGAGGCACTCCAAAGGGATCTGTCAAAGTTGGGCGAGTGGGCGTCAACATGGCAAATGGGGTTCAATGTGGCCAAGTGCAAGGTGATGCACATTGGAGCCAAAAATCCTAACTATAAATACACGTTGATGGGGTCTGAACTGGCAGAGACAGATCAAGAGAGAGATCTTGGAGTTGTAGTAGATAACTCACTGAAAATGTCGAGACAGTGTGTGACTGCAATAAAGAAGGCCAATGCTATGCTGGGGATTATTAGGAAGGGTATTGTAAACAGATCAGCCAATATCATAATGCCGCTATATAAATCAATGGTGCGACCTCATCTGGAATACTGTGTGCAATTCTGGTCACCACACCTTAAAAAGGATATTATAGCTTTGGAAAAAGTGCAGAAAAGAGCAACTCGAATGATAAAAGGGTTGGAACACTTTCCCTATGAGGAACGGTTAAGGCGCTTAGGGCTCTTTAGCTTGGAGAAACGACGACTGAGGGGTGACATGATTGAGGTTTATAAGATTATGCATGGGAAAGAGCAGGTAGAGAAAGAGGTACTTTTCTCCCTTTCTCACAATACAAGAACCCGTGGGCACTCCATGAAATTGCTGAGCGGTCGGGTTAGAACGGATAAGAGGAAGTACTTCTTCACCCAAAGAGTGATTAACACTTGGAATTCACTGCCACAGGAAGTGGTGGCGGCTACAAGCATGGACGGCTTCAAGAGGGAATTAGATAAGCATATGGAGCAGAGGTCCATCAGTGGCTATTAGCCACAAGGTATAGATAGGGACTCTGGGGCAAGTGATGCTCTGTCATCTTGGTGCTTGGGGGGGGTCAACAGTGGGAGGGCTTCTAATGTCCTGGCCCCACTGGTGGCCCTCCTGATGGCACTGGTATTTCTGGCCACTGTGGGATACAGAGTGTTGGACTGGATGGGCCTTTGGCCTGATCCAACATTGGCATCTCTTATGTTCTTATGTTCTTATGTACTCATTAAATTTGCTGATGATACCAAATTGGGAGAAGTAGCAAACGCCCAAGAAGATAGAGTTAAAATTCAACGAGACCTGAATACTCTGGAGAAATTAGCCTTGTGCGTGACATTTTTGTGGCCCAGATGTAATACTGTTGTTGTCAAATCTTTGTTGAATTGCATCCTGTTTGCACAGTATTACATCTAGGCCACAAAAATGTCAAGCACAAATACTGGATGGGGGATACATTTCTGGGGAGTAGTGTATGCAAAAGAGATCTTGGGTTAAGGGTGGACTGTAAACTAAATATGAGCAGTCAGTGTGATGTGGTGGCAAAAAAGGCTAATTCAGTTTTGGGTTGTATTAAGGGGGCCACAGCATCGAAATCACAGGAGGTCATAGCCTCTTTGTATATTGCCTTGGTCAGGCCGCATCTGGAACACTGTGTGCAGTTCTGGAGGCCTCACTTCAAAAAGGATGTGGACAAAATCGAGAGGGTGCAGAAGAGAGCGACAAGGATGTTCAGGGGTCTGGAGACTCAGTCCGACGAGGGAAGGCTAAGCACCTTGGGAATGTTTAGTTTGGAGAAGAGGAGATGGAGGGGGGACATGATTGTTCACTTTAAATATTTGAAAGGCTGTCATTTGGAGAGGGCAAGGAGCTGTTCCAGTTGGCAGCAGAGGATAGGATCTGAAGCAATGGTTTTAAATTACATGCAGAAAGGTATGGGCTGGATATTAGGAAAAACTTTTTCATGGTCAGAGTGGTCCAAAGGTGGAATCAGCTGCCTAGGGAGGTGGTTAGCTCCCCTTCACTGACAGCTTTCAAGAACAGACTGGATGAATATTTGTCAGAGATGCTTTAGGCTGGTCCTGCATTGGGCAGGGGGTTGGACTAGATGGTCTGTATGGCCCCTTCCAACTCTACGATTCTATGATTCTATGATCTCAGTGATCTCCATATTCTATCTACACACCACAAAACCTATCTCAGGGCTCCAACCCAAAGCCTATACGCCTGCTAAATTAGATGGAGTTTACCACCCGCTTTGGGCTGCATTCCCAAGCAACCGGACTCCGAGAAGACCCGGTCCTGGCATGCCGGGGCTGTTACCGGCCTCACACCATCTGCGGGCTGTGCCTCAATCAGAACTTATCATGGTCCAAGCACATTAAATATCTTAAACAGAAAGTTGACAAAGGCCCCGGTCACACGGGCCGGATATCACGGGGGGGGGGGGGGGGGGGGCGCGGCCACCCGAGCACACATCCCGGTCGAGGTCCTGTGGTTGGGGGGAGATGCCGACCAGAAGCCGCGCCATGCGATTGCACTAGCAGTTTCTGGAAACTAGTACCTCGTAAGTACTAGTTTTTTAATCCGCACCTTTGGCAGGGAGCCACGGGTTCGCCACAGGAGCACTGTGTTTCCCAGATGGTGGGGTGTGATCGCGCCTGGAAAATCCGCGGGACTCCCATGCCTCTCCCATGGCAACTTTGTGATGTGACCGGGGCCCTAGCCTTACTATCCTTGAAGAAGTTTTTCTACATTCAAGGAGCACAATATGTGCCGGCGCTCCTGAAAGCATACAAGACCTTAATACTACCACGCATACTATACGGTTCCCAAATCTGGTTCTTAGGTCCAACAGAGCAACCTGAAAGACTACAGCAAGCCTTCTAATCTAATCCAACCCGCTGCACAAGGCAGGAAATTCACAAATACTCCCCCACAAACATCCAGTGACCCCTAGTCCATGCCCAAAGGATGGCAAAAAACCTCCAGGATCCCTGGCCAAACTGGCCTGGAGAAAAATTGCTGCCTAATCCCAAAATTGTGGTCAGCATTTCCCTGGGTGTGTAGGAAAGGGCCTTAAGAACTAAGCACTGATGCAACCCTTCCTGCACTACTCATGATCTAAGGTTGAGTTCAGATGGGCAGTTTGAAGCGGGAGGGAGTTGTGGCAGAAAAGACACACTGCAGCGACTGATGCGGGAGCATACCGGGAGGAGGTGCAAGGGAGTGTTCACACTGTTGGCCCGGAGGCACGGCTGTAAGGCGCAGCTTTCTTTTTTGGTAATCTGGAGATATGCGCTTATGCACATAAGTGCATAAGAAAAACACAGCTTTTGGCGTTCACACTTTGCTGGTGCGGGATGGACATGGGATAATCATGCTTTCCAGGGTTTGCTACCACTTTCACCAGGTATCTTTTAAATTCGGGAGCGAAGCGTTACAAAATGGGTTGAGATGGGTGGGGAACGCCTGAGCGATGTGCATGTGTGAACGGCCCTTTTAATCCGGTTGTGAAACGTTCTTCACATGTGGCTATATCGGGGCAAACTGCCAGTCTGAACTCGACCTAAGTTCACAGAATCAGCATTGCTGTCAGATGACCAAAAAAGTCCTATTTTTAACTTTTAAAGAAAAATTAAGCCACTTACATGAACGTAAGCCAATCCATGAAGAAATTCTACTTATATCAGTATTGAATGCCCAATATGAGAGTCAATAGGTGAAGGGACACATAATGCTGTGGTCTGTGAAAAAACGTTGTATGCTTGGATTCTGATCAGTCTATTCTACAGTTTTGGCCTAAGGGATGGGGTGGGGTGGGGTGGGGGACCAGTGGCTATAAAAAAATGAATGATAATTTTTTAAAGGATTGTAGCTGTTACCACAGTAGGTCTTGGCTCTGGCCAAGCACTTAGTAGGTTACTCCCTTCCCCAGTAGGTTACCCAGAGGAAGGGAGCGGACAGAGGTGTGAAGAAACAGCAATTAGATTTTGGGAGGGAGGAACAGGCAGAAAGGGCTGAAAGGGGACTGAATGCTCTCCTTCAAAGGGAAGCAAGCCAGGTAAGTGCCGAACTTGGACATTTTTGCAGCACAGAAGAGTGGAGAAGGTATAATGATAGCATAAGTAGTCTTGAAGATGACTCAGACACACTGGATACTTCTGGGTCACCTACATCAACACAAGCCTGTGTGCCCAGACTGAATAGAAGGCTGTATAGAATTGCAGTTGACACATACTAGAATGAGAGACGCCTGGCCCACCTGACTATTTTAGGGATGCATTGCTGGTGTGTGATGTTGTGTCTGTTTCAGTTCTGTGTATATATAAAATGGAGGTGCCACTTGTTCAAATGAAGAAAAGACTTATTATTTGTTTAGTTAGAGTTCTTTAAAATCACCAACCATCTGCTGACTATAAAAGAATCAATTTACCTTTGTTTTATTGCTGTTTAAGCACAACTCATTATAGTAAGAGCATAAGGGATTGTATTGAAGCCATAGACGAGTACACAAATAATACTTTGAACAAGAACATTGTTACCATACCTGTAGGTGCACAAAGAACCTTATCGGTTTCCTGTGCAATCTTCTAGCAAAATGGATTGGCAGAATGGCCCGCACCACACCCCTCGCTTAGTATTCCACATCTATATTTCGTTATGCAGAAGAGTGGCAATTATGCCATTTTCAACACAGTACATACACACACTTGCATCATTATTCAGTCATTGGGGGGAGGGAAATGTAATGACATTAATGATTCCATGCAAACATCCAGACTACAGTAATCTGTGAGGTGAACTTGTGCTAGAAAATGTCAAGCAGCATGCGTAATGGTGGTAGTGCTTCAAATGCATGGGGTAGGCATAAAAACATACATAATACACAGGCTTATATAGGAACAGTACATGGTCTTTAATAGTAAGATCATACTAGTAAAGAGGTGCAAGATTAAATATAACAAACAAAGTGCTAGAGAAAGTATAGGGTCTCGTAGAAGTTAAGGAAAGGATGCAGTGGTGATGTATGGCAATTAGTTTTACCAAAAGAAGACTTATAAATACAGGCACACAGACTTCTCAAGAACATTATCACCAGAAGATGAAAAAAACCCACTTTCATGCTCCTGCTATTTAATACAAGATGTCTGTAATTTAGGGATTAAGCAATCCCATTAAAGCCATTAATGGCTCTTGGTTGCCTTAGTAATGGGTGTTTCTATGGCTCCATTTACCACTTGCCCTTCATCAGTCCCCCCACCCATATTTTACAAATGGTTAGTCAAACTGAGTTCAGTGCAGTAGTTGTTTCCATGTGAGATACAGCTTAAAAGCAACCTTAATATTGACAATAAAAATAAGTATCTTTATGAAGTTTAATACATGAGAACAGGGAGGGAAGCTAGATGACTCAGAATCAGCTCTTATTCAACCTTAGTGGCCCTTGTAAAGGCAGAAAGGCGGGATATAAATGTTGTTAATAATAATAATAATTATAATAATAATAATAATTTTTATTAGAAAAGGTTTTTAAGCAATGTTAAGGAGGATTTTGGATTTGTTGATTTTATTGTAAATAAGCATATTTGATAGAATCTGTGGATCAATCACAAACTCAGCTACATGGGGGGAGGAAATCTTACACACTTGTCATTGCTTCCAAACCAGCTATTGATATATATGAAATTGATATATTTAACTCAGAAGTTATTGGAGATCATGGTGCTGCCAAACTGTTGCATTCCAGTGTTTTCATAATTGTCCTTTTGACTTTTTCAAGATGTGGTTTGTGGAGATTTTTTTTCTATCAGCACCCGCTGTCCCTGAGAGGAGAAGCAAAATGCTAATGATTTATCTAGCTCTCACCTCCATCATTATACCTGTCATTTTGCACTATACACCATTATGATACACAAGCTCTAGAGTGAATTTGAAATTGCAACTTTTGGACCAAAACAGAAAGATAACTAATTTTCTTCTATTTATTGGGTAAATTAGTATAGAAATTTTTAATAATTATAACAACTAAAATTATTAGATGGTGATTAGAACATTGGTTTAATTATTTTCAGGCACACTATTGCCGTCCCACCTAAGGTATATGCACCTGATTAGGACACAAGGCTATATCATATGAGGCCTCATCCTAAGTACACCTTAGTACACCTTACTTACTCCTAAGTACACCTTAGCCTTGAGCCACTGATAATTATCATTAGTAAGTAATCTTAATTGGATTTTTAATACAATTTCACATTTATAATTATAAATAACTTTGGATATTGTCTGCAATTTAATAATGCAAAAAAATTCTCCCCCATTTCCTCCTTCCTTTTCAATATAATTTTCATGTGGTCCTATATTGATTAATACCTTGTTTTATTATTGCAACATTGAGTCTACGTGCATTATGTATGTTTGACTACTAAAGAAGGCCAGTGGGCCGAAATGCATTGGGTCACATAAGGTCCTGTTTGTGAATACTGTACAATTTTAATTCTTATTGAGGCTACATTTGGGCCTATAACTGTTTTTAAATTCATGTATTTTTGATAAACTGTATTATCTATGTATTAATATTCTGGGCCCTCCTATGTGCATGCATTTAACCTTTTAGGTTCCTAATTCAGTTTTCTTGGGTTAAGTCTTTTTGTTCCCCTTCCTTTTTCAAGTATTGATTAACACCACTATTTAATTTTTGAAATGAAGCCTGCCAGCGATTGGCCTAGCCAGGAAATTGAACCTTCATATAATTCCTTAAAATTCCAGGATTGTATATTAAAAGCTTATATTATTATTTCACATGTTTCTCAGCTATGCAGTAACATTAAGAACAAGTTTGGGACTGAGACATGATGGCTGCTAAGCCCTAATGCCTAGCAAGCATCAGGGACTAATTGTTGAGACATTTATGACCACAGATTTTTAGGACTCGGAACCCTTTTGAGAACACCGTGAAAGAGGGGTCTCTTAATATTAGGAAAATATTCATGTTGTGGACACTCTGGCTCAGTTTCAAATATGGTGTTTCTTTTGTGCATTGCAGTCATCTTTCCCTCAACCAAAGTAACAAAACTGAACAGTAAAGCTGATGTTAAAACAGATGACTTGTTTATATATAAATGGAATAAAAATAGCATTAAAACAGTACACAAGAAAATGAATGACATGTGAGATGAAACTGTTCAAATTGAATATGTTGGAAACAAAAAGAAATTAAAAAGGAGATATCTGTACATCTCTACTGAATACCAGCATCATCAGCAGACAGGCAGCGGAGGTCATTAGACTAATCAAGGTAGGTATTTCTTTCTTCAGACAATTCATATGCCACCTCTCCAGACCTGCTGGAATTGGCTCATGACAATAAAACATAAACACTTCACCAGGTGGCTGACCTTCAGCCTCCCCCCCCCATCTACACGGTGAAGATCTCTGCCTATTGTTCTACAGGATCATATATGGAATTTAAAAAACCCCGGATGGCAATGGTTTCAGAGAAATATTGTCAGGATTCCCGGAAACTAATGAATGAACAAAGGGTGTTAATACTAGAAAAAACAGCTACTGTGGAAAGCATCCATTGATAAAGAAATAAGGATCGCCTAGTGAATGAAAAGAACTGAATAATTTTAGGCAATCTTAGTTCAGGCTGCCCCTCAAGGCAGTGGACAAGTATTCTTTCCAAACATTTAACTACCACTGTTTAAAGGGGAGTGATCATATCCACATCCACATCTAGTACCATAAACTTTAATGAGCCGTAAGTAGATTTGGGTCACCAATAAACTACCTGATAGCTTTGTGAGTACAAATGACTGCCAGCAACACATTTCCTGGTCCTTTATCTCCTTTCATTGGCGTGGCATGGCTGAAATTGATGGTGTGCGTACAACTCTAATTAGCAGTTTCCAAGCATCCTTGCAAAGCCACAAAGAGAGCTGTGTGGAATGCAGGCGTGTGGGAGGCGGCTGGACGGCTGGGATCCAGGGGCGGGCCTGAACCTATGCTGATGGGCTGTTTTCTGCCAAATGCAAAGGGACTCATTTCATTTTTAGTTGTGACAATGGTTTAAGCCAGTCCTAATGCTAGATCGTATAAATATCCAACTTACATTATTTGACTGTAAAAGAGAAAACAGAAAGACTTTGTGGGAAGGGGGTGAGCAGACAGAGAAGCCTACAGTATTTTTTAAAAGAAAGGATTTCTCCTTCCTTCACTTTTTCCTTTGATCGATTTCCAGACTTCTATCATATTGATTGGAGAAGCAAAAAGCTGAAGTAGCACTGTTCACTGTTCATAGGAGGAACAAAAGATGCAGATGTTTGGCAGGAGAAGTTATTAGTATCTGAAGAATCATTTGCATGATTTTTACAGGCTAAGGGTTGGTGTGCCCATTACTATGCCTTTGCAGATGGTTAGTTTCACCAGGTAGTTGCTTATTTGTGTACTCATGTGGTGCCATCAATGTGCCAGGTAATTTAGAGTACAAGAAGATAAGTCTCTGGCACACACAATCTAATATTTGTTGTAAGTGTTGGAATAATTTCCAGTAGTTTAGCCTAGTGCTCGAAACTTACAACTCAGCAGAGCCCATCTGGTCAGTGTGGGGTGTCCCAGAACAAAGTTACATGGAGCCTCTTTATATTTGTGTCAAGGAAGTCAACAGGCTGACCTCATGAATTCCCAGGACAAGAGTACGCAAATAACCAATATGAAGTTACTAAAAATATTTATAAAGTTTATTAGAAGAATAGACAAGTTAATATGAATACAGCCAGCAGATTACCAAAAGTCACATGGGACACAAAACAGTAAAGCTAGCTTTTATTTACCTAACACTACCGAAGAGCCTTGTTAGGTGATACAAAACTTACATCCAAATGAAGGCCTCTAATCAGCACTGACTACGACTTCAGCCACTGCCACGCAGAGTCAGGCCTCTGCCCATAAAGTCTCAGACAGGTAACTAAGCCCCTGGAGGGATATTATAACTATATACTTCTGATCCCTCAAGTCAGGTGATGGTGACATCCAATCCTAACATGTCTCCAGGAGAATTCTCCAGAATCTTACATCACCGCTCCTGGGCTTTCCCCCTCCCCCCTTTATTATATGGAACTCCATTCTAGACAAGATAGTGAAGGGACAGATTCTCTAACTAGATGGACAGAGATACAGGAGGCATGTTCTGCTCTCATTGTTCCAAGATGGAGAAGTCTAGCACATTGCGTGGAGAGAAGAGTCTGACGCCGGAAGGAAGGAAGTTTCCCCTAAGAGTAACAATCTACACATCAAAGGATCAGAGAGAGAAGGAAAGGATGTTTAGTATTTTCCTAGCCTCTCTTGTAGTCCTCCTCTGTAGTCTGAGGCTAAGAGACAGCGCAAAGTACTTTGCTTCCAACACTAAGGGAGATGACAAAGGGAAGGAAATGGGGATGGAAATAAACAACAGAAAAGGCTTGGTGGTGAAAAGTGCTGTCAAGTGCTGTCAAGCTTATGGCAGCTCCAAGAAGTGTTTGAACACTTTTCAGGGGCAGTCTCATGTACAACACATCACAATTATCTAATCTAGATGTAACCAGAGCATGCACCACAATGGCCTGATCTTATCTGCCCAGGAAAGGCCAGAGTTGGCTAACCAATGGTAAAAGGCACTCCTGGCAACAGCTGCCACCTGCTTATCCAGTAGTATGCCTTGGTCCCCCCCCTTCTTCAGCTTTATTTTCCATTCCTCCCACCTTTTGCCTTTTTTATTCTATCTTTCTCCCCCATTGGTGACACTAGCCAAGGCTTGAAAACCTTGACAAAGTTGGTTGGTGTTGCTTATCAACCACCAAAATGGCCACTGAGATCTTACAGTATGGGTCTCATGAGACTTCTTAAAGAAATGCAGATCGCACCTATGATTTTAGGGTTTTCACCCCCCATTTTTTTTACGTTTCATATTATTTGAAAACCTTGAGCTTTCACCAGACTTTCTATACATTGTGCAGATATTCTGATTTACCGTCTGAGGCCATTGTTCAGAATTAAATATAATTGTAGCAACTAAACTTGCTGTTTTGATTACTAGGAAAAGTTTTTTTTTCCTTGGCAGGAATAGTTTTACTGGGAATTACTATACCAATGAAAATGATGTATTATTTATGGCTGCAGGAAGGTTTCATGAGAATACTTTTGCACACTGGTTTTTATTTGTGATGCTTTGAAATGCTAGAGCTGATCTTCTTTACAGAGGTGAAAGGCCTTGTGGCAATAATCACATTCTGCAGTCTTTGGAAATACTGAATTCCAGGGCATTTTTTTTTGTTTGCTTTTTTGAAAAAGAAGTGCCGGAACTCTCAAGAGGGCAATGAAGTTCTCAATCTATATACTGAAAACTCATGAACTTTTAAAGATTTTAAAAAGATTTTTTGTTGAAGAGGTTCTGGAATTTTGTTCTGGTGCATTCCTCCAGAAAAAAAAGCCCTGCTAAATTCTATTTTCCCTCCCAGTTCAATGCAGATAGTATACCAGTCAAATAGATGGGAGAATGAGAAAAGATAGAGCAGTAAATTTATGACTCTACTGCATTAGATGTGATAACTGAAATGATGGACTTCAGTGTTACAGAAGGGAAGAAAAGTGCTCTTTATGGATATGAATAAACATGAGGCACTTCCATGGCAATCTGACCTAATTAAAACTTGACTTCAGGCCTTCAGATATAAAAAGTTAATTGGTTAAACGTATAAAAAGCTCCTTCTGACTTCTTTTTATTACTAGAGAAATATATTTGATAACCTAAAGTAGTTATTCAAATATTGTACGGGAAAGATCAGCTTATCTGACAAAGCAAAATTCTCCACACTGACCAGAAACCTACTAAGAGCCAGTTTTCCCTACAGAAATGAAACTAGAGCCATGATAGCATAGCCCTACCTGAAGCATTGCTTCACCCCATCTGAGAATATTAGCTCAAGACAGGATTTGGAGAAGATCATGGATGGCATAAATGAAGAAATTTGCTGGATTATATAAGGAGCAGAGGGACAAAAGGATTCTTCCAGATTTTTCTCAGGTTGTGATGACATGACAGGTTTACAGCAGTCTGGTGCTGCCTCTAATTTATCCTGGTTTCTCTGTAACTGAGAATTACCAAGTGGGGTGGGTGGCGGGTAAACCCCCGCTTTGGAGGCCCGATTTCCGCCACTGCGGAATCGGGCCCCGGGGGGAACTCCGTCCCTCGAAGTGCAGCGTGGCTGCATAACCAGAGGTGACGCAACTACATCAATCCCGTTGGGTGCGTGGCACCGATTGTAGGAGGGAAAACTCTATGGTCCGCGGATCGGGCCCCTGCCTTCAACGTGATCGACGTTGTGCGTCACTTCCATTGACGTGCTGGCAGCGTGCACGTGCACATAAAAGACCTGCTCCTGGAGCCTGGGAAGGCTTCCCCGCTGGTATGAAAATTGGACTTGGCAACCTTACTTCCCCCCCACAACCCACCTCACCATGGCTGATTAATCATACACAGCAGCCATGGAGTGGGGCAATCAGACAGCTTTTTAATTTTTTTGTCTTCTGAGCATGCACATATGTGAAGCAGCACTTTAAACTCCTGGCAGGATGGTGGCAGCTGGTGGCCAATGGGATTGCTGGCGGAGGTTGCTGGGATATAGGCCCTGTCATGATCTGGGCTGTGCCACCAGAAGCCTACTAGGCCCAGGGAGCCTGGCTAGCAGTAGGTGAGGCTGGGCCTACAACTCCCAGAAGCCCCTGAGAGGTTTTGGAGCCAAAATTGACCAATAGGAAAAGAGGAGGGCTTGGAATAAAAGATCTGGTGCAGCTGGAAAAGCTGCTCTTCTTCCCAAGGAACAGGGTCAGGAGAGGCTGCTGCAGGGAAGAGACCCTCATCCTGAGGAAAGGGTGAGTAGTCTAGCGCCACTTGAGATAGTGGGCTAGGGACAGTATATATTTAGATGCATTAGGGCATTTGATTTCTTTTCTTTTCACCCACTTACTGTTATTATTCTGCATCTTGTTGTTTGACCTCTTATACAATAAACTATTTTCATTGTTCACTCTGCCTGGTTCTCACGCCTATTATTCGGCCAAAAGGGAGGTCTAAAGGTCTTGGGAGGGTGCTCTGGGCCTTCTCAGGAGATCCTGAATTCAGAGTGGTGGCAGCATCAGGTGACACCCCACCTGCGCCGTGACAGGCCCTTTCTTACATGCCCAGGGAAATGCTGATTGCCACTTTGAGGTCAGAAAGTAATTTTCCTCCAGGACAGTTTACCCGGGGATCCTGGATATTTTTTGGTTATCTTCTGGGTATGAAACAGGGGTCACTGGGGGTGTGGGGGGGGGAAGTATTTGTGAATTTCCTGCATTCTGCAGGGGGTTGGACTAGATGGCCCTGGAGGTCCCTTCCAACTCTATGATTCTATGTAGTGCAGCATGGGGGATGTATTTTTGAAATGGTGCTTTTGAAAAATTCAGCACTTCAAATATTTCAAAGCTGGGGGGAGAGAATAGAGAAGCCTCATCCTGTGTCCAGTGTGCATTTTTATAAAAGCTTGAAGCAAATCTGGAGTCACAGGCATTGTTTTCAGACTTCCCCTTCCCTCCTCCTTCCCTCTCTGAAAAAAAACCCTCATATTTTCAAGTAGCCCCTTCCCCACTCTGTGTGCTGCAAAGCACAGAGAAAAGTTGAAATGCCCAGGTATCTTTCTTTGTAAGTATTTTTAAAAAGAAACAGTTTTGAGAAGCTCCTGTGAGAGAGGTGCGAATAAGCAGTTATGCACACCTCGCTAACTGCCTTTAAAAAAAGCCTAAAACTGGAAGGGAACGTTTAGACTTCCCAAATGGCTTAAGAACGCAATGAATTGATCAGACTTCCAGAGATGTGGGGTGAGACCACTGACACCAGGAAGGACCGAACCTTTCCTGGTGCCAAATAAGTCTGGCTCAAAGACAGGTAAGAACGGGGTGCCCACAACTGGGGAAAAGAAGACAGATGTTGCTGTCTGGATGTGCTTTTTAAACCCAGAAGGGATCAGCAATGACACCAGATCAAACAACACGTCTGATTGTAGCCTCAGACTGATACTAAAAATGGATGGCAGCCTTCTTGTTCTGATCATGATGCAAAATTAGAGCGCCTCTCTGGCATACCATGAATGGATCTTTCAAAACAACATATTGGCTATGGAATTCCACCACAGGGCAGGGGGAGCTTGCTCAAAACAGCTATATGCTGGAACTCGCCCTGAGCCTACACTGTGGGGAGGGCGGGATATAAGCCTGATAAATAAATAAATAAAATAAATTTGTGAACTGTTGATTGGGAAATAGGTGGAGGCATTTCCTGTGGAAGGGGTTTGGGTCTGGGAAAGCTTTGTGCCAGTAGTGTATGCCAATTGTCAAGGGAAATTTCTATGCAAGGTAAGGGAGGGCACGCTAGTCCAATCATGTACTCCTACATGCATAGCAGATCCCCAAAATGAACAGACACATACGGTAATAAGCATTATAGTTGAGCATACTTTTCTCTGTGCTTTGGGGAAGGGGCTACTTATAACTCTATTTAAATATATTACAGAAGGAATACTGAATATAATGTCAATGTTGTAAAAATTCACACAGATCTAATTATTCCCCCTTACTCTCTGCCTTAACAGGTATTCTTTTATTTGTATTCAAATGAGCCTTCCATGTGGGAATAATGACCCACCAGGGAAAAACCATTAAGTCTTTGCATCTTTGAAAGAAAAATAATTCCACTAATTTCTTAAAATGCTTTCTGGATCTGAAACACAGAGAGTGAGAACTAACAATGGCTGAAAAAACAGCAGGCCTCCTATGCTTTCCTCATGGTTGCTGCTGTATATCATGACCTCAGCCAGTCAGATGTGATAGAACCACGGCTTTGCTACAGTCATGAGTGTTCCTTTATTGCAGATTTCATTGCACTGCCTTAAGAGATGTGTGACACCAGCTGACGATGACAACTAGGGCTGCCAAAGCTCAAATGGAATTGGTGATCTGTCAGTTCGGCAGGGTTTGAAAGCCATTCAGATTCACAATATAGTGCCCCAGTTTTACTAATCCAAATATCCCCATAATCCTGAATAACTCTGAATATTTCTCTGATTCGTTTGTTGGTACATTGCAGATGACCATTTCAGGCACTAGGCTCCAGACTAAACCATCCATAATAGCATACCCTCTGAATGTAGACTTTGGCCATTTCTACATAGGTGATTTGCCCCTGATTTAATGCTGTTGAGGAGTGGTTTTATTATTCCTGCAGTCCCATAACATTGTGGTGCCTCCCCACCTGGATTTTCTTTGACTTTCTGTGATGTTTCCCGAACTCCTGTGCTGCGATGTTGTTGTTGTTATTTCTGACTCGCCCAATCCCTGAGTACACAGGGCTTTGGGCAATTTATAACACGTTAAAAACATACAAAAATACAGATCACCAGGAAGGACCGAACCTTTCCTGGTGCCAAATAAGTCTGGCTCAAAGACAGGTAAGAACGGGGTGCCCACAACTGGGGAAAAGAAGACAGATGTTGCTGTCTGGATGTGCTTTTTAAACCCAGAAGGGATCAGCAATGACACCAGATCAAACAACACATCTGATTGTAGCCTCAGACTGATACTAAAAATGGATGGCAGCCTTCTTGTTCTGATCATGATGCAAAATTAGAGCGCCTCTCTGGCATACCATGAATGGATCTTTCAAAACAACATATTGGCTATGGAATTCCACCACAGGGCAGGGGGAGCTTGCTCAAAACAGCTATATGCTGGAACTCGCCCTGAGCCTACACTGTGGGGAGGGCGGGATATAAGCCTGATAAATAAATAAATAAAATAAATTTGTGAACTGTTGATTGGGAAATAGGTGGAGGCATTTCCTGTGGAAGGGGTTTGGGTCTGGGAAAGCTTTGTGCCAGTAGTGTATGCCAATTGTCAAGGGAAATTTCTATGCAAGGTAAGGGAGGGCACGCTAGTCCAATCATGTACTCCTACATGCATAGCAGATCCCCCAAAATGAACAGACACATAGTAAGCATTATAGTTGAGCGTACTTTTCTCTGTGCTTTGCAGCACACAGAGTGGGGAAGGGGTTACTTATAAATAAATATATTACAGAAGGAATACTGAATATAATGTCAATGTTGTAAAAATTCACACAGATCTAATTATTCCCCCTTACTCTCTGCCTTAACAGGTGTTCTTTTAACCTGTTCAAATGAGCCTTCCATGTGGGAATAATGACCCACCAGGGAAAAACCATTAAGTCTTTGCATCTTTGAAAGAAAAATAATTCCACTAATTTCTTAAAATGCTTTCTGGATCTGAAACACAGAGAGTGAGAACTAACAATGGCTGAAAAAACAGCAGGCCTCCTATGCTTTCCTCATGGTTGCTGCTGTATATCATGACCTCAGCCAGTCAGATGTGATAGAACCACGGCTTTGCTACAGTCATGAGTGTTCCTTTATTGCAGATTTCATTGCACTGCCTTAAGAGATGTGTGACACCAGCTGACGATGACAACTAGGGCTGCCAAAGCTCAAATGGAATTGGTGATCTGTCAGTTCGGCAGGGTTTGAAAGCCATTCAGATTCACAATATAGTGCCCCAGTTTTACTAATCCAAATATCCCCATAATCCTGAATAACTCTGAATATTTCTCTGATTCGTTTGTTGGTACATTGCAGATGACCATTTCAGGCACTAGGCTCCAGACTAAACCATCCATAATAGCATACCCTCTGAATGTAGACTTTGGCCATTTCTACATAGGTGATTTGCCCCTGATTTAATGCTGTTGAGGAGTGGTTTTATTATTCCTGCAGTCCCATAACATTGTGGTGCCTCCCCACCTGGATTTTCTTTGACTTTCTGTGATGTTTCCCAAACTCCTGTGCTGCGATGCTGTTGTTGTTATTTCTGAATCGCCCAATCCCTGAGTACACAGGGCTTTGGGCGATTTATAACATGTTAAAAACATACAAAAATACAGATTAAAATCAGCAGATCAATCATTCCTCATTTGATAATCTCCAGATGGTGCCCATAATTAATTAATTAATTATGTAATTAATTAGGAAAGATCACAGCAAAGCCAAGCTGACTGGGAACGATTGTCTCTGGATGCGAAGCTCTGCTACTTCCTATGACTACGTGCTATCCCGACCGGGTGTGCGGTCCTTGGTACACAACACTCCCTCACCCTGAAAAGCCATCAGCCACGTTCTCTTCTTGCTGAGATTTCAGTTTTTTTGGGATGAGAAGCACATATACCCCAGGAGATTTTACTTCTCTGTATTGCAGACTAAAGAAGAGGAAGGTTAGAAAAAGACTTCTTGGGTAGGAGGGGAGATAGCCACCAGGTCCCACCTGGAGGTTGGAAACCCTATCCAGTTTGTGTGTGCGCGCACGTGTGTAATAGCCACCATGGGAACTGGGGCAAAGAAAATGCAGAGAAAGCTGCTGTCTAAAAGCCCTGTTGCTGTTGCACTGAATTGGCAGCTGCAGCAACACTGGGGCTTGTATAGGAAAGTGTTGCCACGTGGATCTTTAACATTTGTGAGGACCAGGGCTGGTGCTGGCATTCCTTGCTGGTGGGGCTTCAGAACTCTATGTGAATTCTCCACAGTCTGGAGGAACTTCTAGAACCCTCTCAGAAAAGAACCATAAGATTTTTATTTTTAAGTTTGCAAGCTTATTCAAAACACATTGAGAATCTTTCCTATGTAAATAAATTATTTCTTCCTTTCTTTAAGCCATGATCAGTCATAGTAGCCAAAGGAAGATTTTTATCATTACTAAAACATGATAAGGGTGATAGTGATCTCGAAAAATCCACCAAGGAAAATGTTGGGTGGCAGAGTAGACCTTGGACCATCCCCATCTTTGTGGGGTTGCAGTTAGGGTTGGTAGTTCTGAGTTGGGAAATAGTTGGAGGTTTTGGGGGTAGAGCCTGGGGAGAGTGGGGGTTTGGGGAGGGGAGGGACAGCATTCATTCCTCATTTGATAATCTCCAGATGGCTCCAGATTTGATAATCTCCAGATAGGTGAACTAGGGGCTCGTGAGGAGTGGTTTTGCCTCCAGACCGCCGAAGAGGCGCTCTTTAAAGAGCCATGGCTGCCCGCGCCCCACGCCCCCCACGCGCAGCAGGGTATAATGGCATGCAGCCGCCCTGAGCCTGCCTTGGCGGGGAGGGCAGGGTATAAATCAAATAAATCAATAAAAAATAAAATACCTTCCAAAGCAGCCATTTCGTCCAGTGGAACTGATCTCTGTTGGCAACTCTAGTTGAAGCTGCCACCACTGAGTTTTAGTTGTTACCAAATGTTCATATTTTAAAAATAATACTTAGTTCATTAATGAAAGCTTTATGGTATAAATATAAAAGCCCTTTCCCCAAAAATATTCTTTGAATCAGTGCTTCAGATGGGGTGGTGAACTCATCCACCCCACCCCCCCACATCCCTTCTGAGGGCCCTGTGTTTGAAGATCTACCCCATTACTTCTTGGAGTGCTCTCAACCCCCACCTACTAAAGAATAATTGCTGCTGGGTGTTCTCAGTTGAACGGCTTTAAGTAATGTACCAATATCTTTCTGTTACACGATGCTGACATACATTTCTATGATGGTTACATTGCTAGCTGTAGCAGCTGCTAAGTTCATGATTTGTTAAACTTGTTAAAATGAACACTGTTGATATTAAAGTTGTATTAATTTATGCTAGTCAGTTTGCAGGGTTTCTTTCCCCTGTATTAATTTTGTGAAATTTCCTGAGTGTTATGACCTTTGGCTAAGCAATACAGTTTTGATTGATTGGTTGATGATAGGTTGTTTTGCTGGCTAATCTTTCCTTTTTCTGCTGTGAGTTTAAACTCTGGTAGCTATATGGAGGCACCAGACTGTTTTCTTGAATTATTGGATCTTCTCTGCCAGAATTGTGCCTGAGATTAGTTTAGCTGTTCTACATTTTAAGTTTCCATTGACTGAGTTGCACTAATTTCCTGAAGTTTATCTTGTCTTCAGTCTGGATCTGTTAACGGCAAAATGGAGTTTATATAGCACAAGACTTGCCTGATTTAATGTCTCTCAGTTCTGCTGTAATATCATAAATGAGTGTCTTGTGGCCTTAAATATTGATTTGTTGTGATGGTAGGCACAGCTACTGTTTGATAAGACTGCAGACTTCATTAGACTGTGTCTGAAAAGGGGTTTTTGTTGAGTCATCCTGGACTCTGCATTGGGATTCAGTGATTACAGCTGAGTCACTCATCTGTGCTTCCCAAGCCATAATTTGAGAAGGATGCTTACAGCCTTTTCTGTGCTTTGAGTTAGGAAAAGCAAAAACTAAATCTGAATTGAATTTGTGAATCTTACTCCAGAAACTATCATAACGTTTCATTATACTTCTGCTGTGCTTACAAAAATGGAGAAGGAGGCACTGACGCTATTGTTACTTTTTGTTTACATCTCTGTGGTGTTTTATATAGACAGCTCGCGACTGAACAACAAAAACCACAAAGTGAAGTTAGGCAACCTCCTCAGATCTTTGATTTTGGTTGGGGGGAGAGAGATAACTCTTTCTGAGTTCTTGTGTTGGCTGTGCTCCTATTCATTTCAAAGGATTTTGTGGGACTTCTCTCAGAATGGTGCTCTATAATATCAGAGTCATTATTGAAAATGACGTCTTCTTTAAGTTTAAAGACAGAAGAGAGAAGATTGATTCCATCTTCAAGGCTCATGACTTTTTGAAGAAGCACGCCAGCGCAGAGGATGAGGCAGAACTCGCTAAATGGATGGCAGGAACAAGCGAGGATAGCAGCAGTTCAGAGGGAGAGGTGAAAGATGAGGAAGACAAAGGAGCGGCTGGAGGTCCAAAGTATTTCCTGAGAGACAAAAAAGGGAAGCACCCCAATGCTTGAAGATTGGTTCGGAAAGCGCACTAAAAGATAATACTAACCCCAAAGGGACACTACTAATACATTAATTGACCGATTTTGAAAGGTACAGAAGAAACGAAATCATCCAACTGATGAAGAAAACTTTGACTTTGACTTTACTAATAAAAGATTAACATACTAATTTCTAACATCACTCAACACTTTTCTTTGTCCCACTATATACCCTCCCTATTTTTCTGTAACGTAAAAGCGTAAAAATTCTCTCCTTTTTAGAAGAGGGAATTAAAAAAAAAGAAAAGAAAATGACGTCTTCTAAAATTAGTTTCCAGTTTTGTTAATATCACTACCACATTTTCATTCAGCTTTTAAAGGGACTTGTGTGTTTCATCTGGGAGAAAAAAGCAGAGGCAGGGGCTTGTAGGGGGCATCTCATTTTTTCATTTGTCCCTTCCCATGCTATTTCCTCTCCCCCCCCCAGTAGAATTGCCAGCCCTCAGCAATCTCTGTAGTATGGGAAGCAGGCCTGGAGACACTATTAACTGGCATAGCACACTGCCATGACATCACTTCTGGCTGAGTACATCACTTTTGGTTGTGTGACTTTCCTCCCGTTTTTGCTCCCACTGATCCATCAAGCAGCAAGAAGGAAATTACCCACTGTAGCAGGCAACCTGACACCCCTACCCAGCAGCTCCGCATAACCTCTCTCCTTTTCCTGCTTTCTTCTTTCCTTCCCACTCACCAGCCAACGTTCCCTTAGCTGTCCCCTCCCCCCAGTCTTCATCTTTCCCTCCTTGCTTCTTTCTGTCTGCCAGGCCCAAGTCACACAGTGGCCTCTGAGCCTGGCAAGTCATCTTCCATCTAGGATTGCCAGGTCCACCCTGGCCACTAGCAAGGGGTGGGGGGTAGGGTTGCCAGATCTTGGTTGGGAAACTCCTGGAGATTTGAGGATGGAGCCTCAGGAGGCCAGGGACCTCAGTGCGGTACTGTCAAGGAAACTCGAGGCTAAACCCCATGAATTCCCAGGGCAAGAGCACACAAGAACCAGACTGCTGTTTAAAAAGGATTATAAAGTTTATTCAAGAAATTATTGCCAACACATTACTCTGAAACCATACAGAAAGGAAAACAAAAAAGCTAGTTTTAACTACCTAACACTCATAAGAACTGCATTAAGTGGCACAAACCTTAATCTCAATAGGAAGGCCTCAAATCAGTGTCATTTCTAGCAATTGCAGGTCATAGTCTTGGCCTATCGTCCATGAAAATCTCAGCTAGCCTCCTGTCTTCAGGGCCACAGTCCAGTTATAATTTTTGGCCCAGCACATCAGGCGATGATGACATCCAATCAGAACATGTCTCTAACAGAAGATTACCTCATGTCTTTAGAAGATTACATCACCAGTCCCAATCTTCCCCCTGCAATCACAGATCACAATTTCCCCTGAGAAGCTAATTACCAGGCTTCCATCTTTGGCCTTGAAGATGGTAAGAAATGGGCAGACCCAACAAACCAATGAACAACACCTGCAAGACAGTTTAGGCCTGTTACCATCCACTCTAACCCTTGAGGAGAGGTTGGGGGGAAGTGCTTTGCCTCACAGGTACAATGCAAGAGAGTCCACTCTCCAAAGCATCTCTTTTCTCCAGGGGAACTGATCTCTGTAGTCTGGAGATGAACTATAATTCCAGGGGATCCCTGCTTCCATCAGGGGATGAGACCGGGGTGGGGAGGACCATTTATGGGACTGTTTTGCTGTACAGAAAGAAAGGCATGGAAGGCCTGGAATATTTGTTGTGCCTAGCAATTTCCAAAATGACCAATGACAGTGGGGATTCTCCTCTTAAAGTGACAGGTGTGGTTCCTATTATTTTGGGTAGTCTAAGTTGCCCAATGTATTTTATTTTTAGATTTTGGGCTTTTCTGCAAACCTGGGACTTCTTTAAAGTAGAACACCCCCCCCCAGTCTTTCCCCAGCTCCATTTTGCAAATGTAGTTATATAATTTACAAGTGGTGACCCATGAGATTCACGTGGGGGATCTCTTCCGCCTCCTGGCTTTAAGCCCTCCCCATTGTCACTGCCAAGGTTCCGTCATAGGTCCCACTTTAAATTAAATTAAATTAAAAGTAAAGCTGGGAGGGGGAAGGAGGAGGAGGGGGAGGAGAGGAAGAGGAGGAGGAGGTGGAGGAGGAGGAGGAGGAGGAGGAGATTGGATTTATACCCTGCCCTTCACTCAGAGTCTCAGAGTGGCTTACAAACTGCTTTCCCTTCCCCTCTTCACAACAGACACCCTGTGAGGGCTGAGAGAGCTCTTGACAGAACTGTCCTTGAGAGAACAGCTCTGACAGAACTATGGCTTGCCCAAGGTCATCCAGCAGCTTCAAGTGGGGGAGTGGGGAATCAAACCCAGCTCTCCCAGATTAGAGTCTGTGCACTTAACTATTACACCAAACTGGATGACCCAGAGAGTAGTGCAGCTTCTGCCCCCACCCACAGTCTGTCTATGAGCTTTAATTTAATTTAAAGCAGAAGCTGCAACGGTGCCCTGGCAGTGATTATGGAGGGCGTTAAAGCTAGGAGTGGGAAGGGATCCCCCCTGAGTATCATGACTGCTTCCCCCGTCCGTCACAGCTGCAAGCGAGCTCACTACAACTCCTGGCCTCTGCTGTAAGGCCCTCAGGTTTGCAGAAAAATCTCCTTTCTCTCAGTGTAGGCCCGATCAGCACATTTAGAGATCCTCAGATCTGCCCACAGTTGAGAAATATGTCCACTTCAGATTTAAGGATAATGATGGGGACACCACTGTTCTGTCATCTTCTTCCGAGATGCCAAAGGTGCAACCTGACACCAGCTCCACCCAACTTAAAATACAGACAAGAAGTTTTAAGCTTATGCCTGAAATATCTTTTCTTTCTATCATCCTCCTCCTTGTTTCCTGGTTTTTAACATCCAGCCTGATGAAGAGTTCTGGAAAACTTGAAATCTCATATTCTGTTATTTTGTGTTATTTTGGCTAGTGTTAATAGAATTATCACATAGCTTAAAAAAATGGTTTAGACCAATGCGGCTACTGCTGCAAGCTGTCAATTTTGTTAATAACTTGTAACTAAATATGTAGACTTGCTGCAATTAAACCCAATCACAATGCACCATAAGCAGAAAGCAATTGCAAAAAAAATGGCCTTGTTGGAGGACTGAGGACCTACATAAAAGTCAATGTGTATCTTCCCCTTTTTCAGTGTTGTTCATAAACAAGATGAGAAAATAAAACTTATGGATCAGTCAGAAGGGAGTCCATTTTGTTTTAATGCCTACCCAGTGGCACCCTACACAGGCAGTGCTGTTTTAATTCATAACAGAGAGCTGCAATACAAAATCACCAGGTATGAAAGGGAAAGGGATTTTTTTGCATAGTTTTGGGGGAAGATCTCTTTGTGTTATGAAAGACTACAGAAGCTAAAGTTTCGGAACCAAGCTACTTATTATGTATGGATCTATGATTAGGAGTGCAATCCCAAGAACACTTCCTTGGGACTACCCCCACTGAGGACTTCAGTAGGATTCTTAATAGACTTGCAAACCCAACGTGTAGAGGATGTTATTCTGAAAGCAACTAGGAGTTGGCGTTGCTATGAGTCTGGCTTTCTGCACTTGGGAAGGAGAATTTAACTCTTCCCCTTCATACTTTTTCCCAAATAAAACCATCCTCCCTTGGTTAGCCACAATAGGGAAACAAGACTGGCCAAAGGAACATCCTTGTAAACCCTCCCCCTTAACTTGGGCTAAAAGAAACACTGGGTGAGGGCGGTTTCAGCCAGACAAATGGCCTGGGGGAAAGAACCCTTCCCAACAGCCCTAAACAACATGACCTTTCCCGGGCTGCCTTTTAGGGCTCAACCGTGCACTAAAGGATCCACATCCTGAGGGATCCCTGGCAAAATGTGTCATTTGGCCCTCAGAGCCAGACTGTAAAAGATGTATAAATTTAGCTTATCCTCTTTTCCAGGTGGCAATAGACACAGTTTGTTTTTTCTTTGGAGTTATTTATACAAGTCGAGGACCTGCAGGAATTACAGGTGGAGGAACACAAACTGGGAATCATGGGCCCCAGTCACGTGGGCCGGATATCGTGGGGGGGAGGCGTGGCTGTTTGCCCCAGAGCGAACTATCGCGAGGCAGCTGGATCAAACATCCCGCCCAACATCCCGTGGTTGGGGGGAGGTGCCGATCATACCTCACTCCTGCGGCGCGGCAAAGAAGCACCACCGCGGGGGTTGTGTTATTTTTTTAACCCAAGTGTTCGCATGCACTGTTGGGTGCTTGTGCGCACCCGTGGAGACTTGACAAAAAAAAACCTTTTTGCGACAGGACATGGACGGGCGCCGGATGCCACGAGCTACCACCGGAAATGTGATCTGACGCCCACCCTTGCCCCGCGGTTTCCGGAGACTAGTACCTCGGTGGTACTAGTTTTTTACAGCGCATCTTTGGAGTGAAATTCGCCTATCTTCCGTCTCTCTAGCGTGCCTAATGCTCCGTGTGACCGGGGCCTAAGATGCCTGAATGTACTACTGTCAGAGAAATGAACAACTGATTTGGAAAAAGGTGATGAATTTAAATTGTTGGCATTTAAAAGCAGAAAAAAGGATGTGGTACTAAATTGTCAGTAGATGGTGATAACTGATGTAGTTTACATTACAGTAATTCTTCAGGGTTAGTAGTTTTTGAATGGCAATTAGTTTGAATATATTGTTTCAAGATGGTTTTTCATAATGTGTTTTCAAGATCAGTGTTCTAGCAAAGTGCTCAGTCACAGTCGTCTTCAGTTGCTAGGGTTTTTTGTTCCAGTTTCCCTTCTAAGTGACTTGCTTCTTCTTAGAGAGGAGCTGATATTTGGGGTAAAGATATTTACTGCATTGCTTGGATAGCAGAGCAGAATGGGTCAGTGGCAGAAGTAGTCAGGCATGGTTATCCTTAATTGAGCTGTCTTTGAATTTCAGTGACACATTTGCAGTTGTTCCAGAAGCAGCCTATGGCTTTCTGAACTGCTTTCTAGATTTGAAAACACAATTTATCAGACAAGGAAAGCATCAGCCAGTTAGAAATTGCTGTGTGCAAAATGCAGCAATGGAGAGGAAAAGAACTGGCTGTAATTATGGCTTTAAAGATCAACAGTGGAGATTAGGAGAGCAAAATTGTAATTGGGGTGGTAATTAGTGGTCTCAGGAGAATAGGATAATATTGATGAAAATAGATATTATAAGAGATATGGAGGTAGCATTCCTTCATATTTGTTTTCTTCTCTTCTTCATAATGCCTAAGTTAACAGAAAGTATGCTATGCCTCCTATTATTCGTGGTTGGCATGTCACACATTGGGATCCAGCAATCCCTTTGTGCAAGTGACACAGATCTTTGCCATGATCCCTTCCAGGTAGCAATTCCTTTCATCTCAGGAAAGCTGATTCCCAAGATCTCAGAACTCACAAGAATTAAATAATTTTTCTGATGAAAGAGGAAGAAGGGGAAATACTACTCCTTCCTTTCCTCAGTGCACACTCCAACCTGCATGGCTAGTCCTGCAACCCTTGGGCAGTGGGGAAGGTGGGAAAGTGACACACCTGGAGTAGCGTATAGACTTCACTGGACACTACCCAGTGATCCATCAGTAAAAGGCATGGGCGGATGAGAACTGTGACAGTTTTCTAGGCTAATCCCTTTTTATACTTACCCCAGAAAACTGTCACAGTCCTCATCCAGCTGCAACCTTTCACTGATGGATTGCTGGTTCCAGTCCATTGCATTACACTAGCAGGAAGGGTTTACTGTCAATTGAAACATCTATCTCTTAGGATGCGTTTAGATGCTAGGCATACCACACTGCATTGTCAGACCTTTTATTCGATCTTCTCTTGTGATGGTATGGATTTTTTTTTAAAAAACCTCCTTAGAAATTTCACTATTGCATAAGTCTCCAACAGAATACTGACGAGTTCTTGGTAGACTTATTAGTGGAAGCTAATAAACTTTATCTGAAAATCTTACCATCACCTAACATGGTGATTTTTTCAGAGGGTAGCTCCGTTGGTCTGTAGTAGAACAACTAGATTTTAAGTCCAACAGCATCTTAGAAACCAACAAGATTTGTGGGGTATGAGCTGTCAAGAATCAAATCTCCCTTCGTCGGACCAATTTAAAGGTGCCACCGGACTCATACTTTGTTCTGCTACTTCAGACCAACACGGCTACCCCACCTGAATTCATATGATAAAGGGAGCATTGACTCCTGAAAGCTTATGCCCTGACAATCTGGTTGGTCTCTAAACTGCTACTGGACTCGAATTAAGTTACTCTAACATAGTGAGTATCCTACCACCTATCATCTGTAGTTGTTACTATTTATGGTGGTCTTAATGTGATAAAAGAATCGATATCATTTTTTAAATTTAAAATGTTAAAAGTAAAATGTTTTACTCACTTAAAAAGAAAAAAAGAACAACTACAGAAAGCCAGTGTGGTATAGTGGTTGGGCTGTAATCTGGGAGACCCAGGTGCGAATGTCTACTCTACCATGGAAACTTGCTGGTGACCTTGGGTTGCACAACCATAGGCTAGATAATCTTCATTTATCTAAGGCACTTGCACAAATTGATCCACCATAATGTTGGTCAAAGGAGAATAGCAGGTGAACAGAAGGCAAAAGTTCACAGCACCAAGGGCCAAATTAGCATGCCAGATTATCATGGAATTCATGAGGTGGATTCC